>NW_026989833.1:0-292128 GCF_036321535.1 Camelus dromedarius
ACAGTCGAGCGCTGCGTAAAAAGTGTCCCCTGCAACCCGTTCCCTTGGTGCTAGATGAACGAACGTCTCTCCACTTGCTCAGTTCTGAGAGATAAGTGTGTGTGAAAGCCGTCCTTCACCTAACTGTTTGGGAACACAAAGTTTCTTTTCAGTTGCAAACTCCATTCCATAGATATATATGGGGAGGTACTAGCTCCAACACGGTTTTACAGTGAAAACTGCAGGAACTTCAAACCGGCACTAGGAAACAGACTGAGAAAGCAGAGAAAAAGTGTCTCCTGCAACCCGTTCCCTTGGTGCTAGATGAACGAACGTCTCTCCACTTGCTCAGTTCTGAGAGATAAGTGTGTGTGAAAGCCGTCCTTCACCTAGCTTGTTGGGAACACAAAGTTTCTTTTCAGTTGCAAACTCCATTCCATACATATATATGGGGAGGTACTAGCTCCAACTCGGTTTTACAGTGAAAACTGCAGGAACTTCAAACCGGCACTAGGAAACAGACTGAGAAAGCAGAGAAAAAGTGTCTCCTGCAACCCGTTCCCTTGGTGCTAGATGAACGAACGTCTCTCCACTTGCTCAGTTCTGAGAGATAAGTGTGTGTGAAAGCCGTCCTTCACCTAGCTTGTTGGGAACACAAAGTTTCTTTTCAGTTGCAAACTCCATTCCATACATATATATGGGGAGGTACTAGCTCCAACTCGGTTTGACAGTGAAAACTGCAGGAACTTCAAACCGGCACTAGGAAACAGACTGAGAAAGCAGAGAAAAAGTGTCTCCTGCAACCCGTTCCCTTGGTGCTAGATGAACGAACGTCTCTCCACTTGCTCAGTTCTGAGAGATAAGTGTGTGTGAAAGCCGTCCTTCACCTAGCTTTTTGGGAACACAAAGTTTCTTTTCAGTTGCAAACTCCATTCCATACATATATGGGGAGGTACTAGCTCCAACTCGGTTTTACAGTGAAAACTGCAGGAACTTCAAACCGGCACTTGGAAACAGACTGAGAAAGCAGAGAAAAAGTGTCTCCTGCAACCCGTTCCCTTGGTGCTAGATGAACGAACGTCTCTCCACTTGCTCAGTTCTGAGAGATAAGTGTGTGTGAAAGCCGTCCTTCACCTAGCTTGTTGGGAACACAAAGTTTCTTTTCAGTTGCAAACTCCATTCCATACATATATATGGGGAGGTACTAGCTCCAACTCGGTTTGACAGTGAAAACTGCAGGAACTTCAAACCGGCACTAGGAAACAGACTGAGAAAGCAGAGAAAAAGTGTCTCCTGCAACCCGTTCCCTTGGTGCTAGATGAACGAACGTCTCTCCACTTGCTCAGTTCTGAGAGATAAGTGTGTGTGAAAGCCGTCCTTCACCTAGCTTGTTGGGAACACAAAGTTTCTTTTCAGTTGCAAACTCCATTCCATACATATATATGGGGATGTACAAGCTCCAACTCGGTTTTACAGTGAAAACTGCAGGAACTTCAAACCGGCACTTGGAAACAGACTGAGAAAGCAGAGAAAAAGTATCTCCTGCAACCCGTTCCCTTGGTGCTAGATGAACGAACGTCTCTCCACTTGCTCAGTTCTGAGAGATAAGTGTGTGTGAAAGCCGTCCTTCACCTAGCTTGTTGGGAACTCAAAGTTTCTTTTCAGTTGCAAACTCCATTCCATACATATATATGGGGAGGTACTAGCTCCAACTCGGTTTTACAGTGAAAACTGCAGGAACTTCAAACCGGCACTAGGAAACAGACTGAGAAAGCAGAGAAAAAGTGTCTCCTGCAACCCGTTCCCTTGGTGCTAGATGAACGAACGTCTCTCCACTTGCTCAGTTCTGAGAGATAAGTGTGTGTGAAAGCCGTCCTTCACCAAGCTTGTTGGGAACACAAAGTTTCTTTTCAGTTGCAAACTCCATTCCATACATATATATTTGGAGGTAGAAGCTCCAACTCGGTTTTACAGTGAAAACTGCAGGAACTTCAAACCGGCACTAGGAAACAGACTGAGAAAGCAGAGAAAAAGTGTCTCCTGCAACCCGTTCCCTTGGTGCTAGATGAACGAACGTCTCTCCACTTGCTCAGTTCTGAGAGATAAGTGTGTGTGAAAGCCGTCCTTCACCTAGCTTGTTGGGAACACAAAGTTTCTTTTCAGTTGCAAACTCCATTCCATACATATATATGGGGAGGTACTAGCTCCAACTCGGTTTTACAGTGAAAACTGCAGGAACTTCAAACCGGCACTAGGAAACAGACTGAGAAAGCAGAGAAAAAGTGTCTCCTGCAACCCGTTCCCTTGGTGCTAGATGAACGAACGTCTCTCCACTTGCTCAGTTCTGAGAGATAAGTGTGTGTGAAAGCCGTCCTTCACCTAGCTTGTTGGGAACACAAAGTTTCTTTTCAGTTGCAAACTCCATTCCATACATATATACGGGGAGGTAGAAGATCCAACTCGGTTTTACAGTGAAAACTGCATGAACTTCAAACCGGCACACTAAACAGACTGAGAAAGCAGAGAAAAAGTGTCTCCTGCAACCCGTTCCCTTGGTGCTAGATGAACGAACGTCTCTCCACTTGCTCAGTTCTGAGAGATAAGTGTGTGTGAAAGCCGTCCTTCACCTAGCTTGTTGGGACCACAAAGTTTCTTTTCAGTTGCAAACTCCATTCCATACATATATATGGGGAGGTACTAGCTCCAACTCGGTTTTACAGTGAAAACTGCAGGAACTTCAAACCGGCACTAGGAAACAGACTGAGAAAGCAGAGAAAAAGTGTCTCCAGCAACCCGTTCCCTTGGTGCTAGATGAACGAACGTCTCTCCACTTGCTCAGTTCTGAGAGATAAGTGTGTGTGAAAGCCGTCCTTCACCTAGCTTGTTGGGAACACAAAGTTTCTTTTCAGTTGCAAACTCCATTCCATACATATATATGGGGAGGTACTAGCTCCAACTCGGTTTTACAGTGAAAACTGCAGGAAATTCAAACCGGCACTAGGAAACAGTCTGAGAAAGCAGAGAAAAAGTGTCTCCTGCAACCCGTTCCCTTGGTGCTAGATGAACGAACGTCTCTCCACTTGCTCAGTTCTGAGAGATAAGTGTGTGTGAAAGCCGTCCTTCACCTAGCTTGTTGGGAACACAAAGTTTCTTTTCAGTTGCCAACTCCATTCCATACATATATATGGGGAGGTAGAAGCTCCAACTCGGTTTTACAGTGAAAACTGCAGGAACTTCAAACCGGCACTAGGAAACAGACTGAGAAAGCAGAGAAAAAGTGTCTCCTGCAACCCGTTCCCTTGGTGCTAGATGAACGAACGTCTCTCCACTTGCTCAGTTCTGAGAGATAAGTGTGTGTGAAAGCCGTCCTTCACCTAGCTTGTTGGGAACACAAAGTTTCTTTTCAGTTGCAAACTCCATTCCATACATATATATGGGGAGGTACTAGCTCCAACTCGGTTTTACAGTGAAAACTGCAGGAACTTCAAACCGGCACTAGGAAACAGACTGAGAAAGCAGAGAAAAAGTGTCTCCTGCAACCCGTTCCCTTGGTGCTAGATGAACGAACGTCTCTCCACTTGCTCAGTTCTGAGAGATAAGTGTGTGTGAAAGCCGTCCTTCACCTAGCTTGTTGGGAACTCAAAGTTTCTTTTCAGTTGCAAACTCCATTCCATACATATATATGGGTAGGTAGAAGCTCCAACTCGGTTTTACAGTGAAAACTGCAGGAACTTCAAACCGGCACTAGGAAACAGACTGAGAAAGCAGAGAAAAAGTGTCTCCTGCAACCCGTTCCCTTGGTGCTAGATGAGCGAACGTCTCTCCACTTGCTCAGTTCTGAGAGATAAGTGTGTGTGAAAGCCGTCCTTCACCTAGCTTTATGTGAACACAAAGTTTCTTTTCAGTTGCAAACTGCATTCCATACATATATATGGGGAGGTACTAGCTCCAACTCGGTTTTACAGTGAAAACTGCAGGAACTTCAAACCGGCACTAGGAAACAGACTGAGAAAGCAGAGAAAAAGTGTCTCCTGCAACCCGTTCCCTTGGTGCTAGATGAACGAACGTCTCTCCACTTGCTCAGTTCTGAGAGATAAGTGTGTGTGAAAGCCGTCCTTCACCTAGCTTGTTGGGAACACAAAGTTTCTTTTCAGTTGCAAACTCCATTCCATACATATATATGGGGAGGTACTAGCTCCAACTCGGTTTTACAGTGAAAACTGCAGGAACTTCAAACCGGCACTAGGAAACAGACTGAGAAAGCAGAGAAAAAGTGTCTCCTGCAACCCGTTCCCTTGGTGCTAGATGAACGAACGTCTCTCCACTTGCTCAGTTCTGAGAGATAAGTGTGTGTGAAAGCCGTCCTTCACCTAGCTTGTTGGGAACACAAAGTTTCTTTTCAGTTGCAAACTCCATTCCATACATATATATGGGTAGGTAGAAGCTCCAACTCGGTTTTACAGTGAAAACTGCAGGAACTTCAAACCGGCACTAGGAAATAGACTGAGAAAGCAGAGAAAAAGTGTCTCCTGCAACCCGTTCCCTTGGTGCTAGATGAGCGAACGTCTCTCCACTTGCTCAGTTCTGAGAGATAAGTGTGTGTGAAAGCCGTCCTTCACCTAGCTTTTTGGGAACACAAAGTTTCTTTTCAGTTGCAAACTGCATTCAATACATATATATGGGGAGGTACTAGCTCCAACTCGGTTTTACAGTGAAAACTGCAGGAACTTCAAACCGGCACTAGGAAACAGACTGAGAAAGCAGAAAAAAGTGTCTCCTGCAACCCGTTCCCTTGGTGCTAGATGAACGAACGTCTCTCCACTTGCTCAGTTCTGAGAGATAAGTGTGTGTGAAAGCCGTTCTTCACCTAGCTTGTTGGGAACACAAAGTTTCTTTTCAGTTGCAAACTCCATTCCATACATATATATGGGGAGGTACTAGCTCCAACTCGGTTTTACAGTGAAAACTGCAGGAACTTCAAACCGGCACTAGGAAACAGACTGAGAAAGCAGAGAAAAAGTGTCTCCTGCAACCCGTTCCCTTGGTGCTAGATGAACGAACGTCTCTCCACTTGCTCAGTTCTGAGAGATAAGTGTGTGTGAAAGCCGTCCTTCACCTAGCTTTTTGGGAACACAAAGTTTCTTTTCAGTTGCAAACTCCATTCCATACATATATATGGGGATGTACAAGCTCCAACTCGGTTTTACAGTGAAAACTGCAGGAACTTCAAACCGGCACTAGGAAACAGACTGAGAAAGCAGAGAAAAAGTGTCTCCTGCAACCCGTTCCCTTGGTGCTAGATGAACGAACGTCTCTCCACTTGCTCAGTTCTGAGAGATAAGTGTGTGTGAAAGCCGTCCTTCACCTAGCTTGTTGGGAACACAAAGTTTCTTTTCAGTTGCAAACTCCATTCCATACATATATATGGGGAGGTACTAGCTCCAACTCGGTTTTACAGTGAAAACTGCAGGAACTTCAAAACGGCACTAGGAAACAGACTGAGAAAGCAGAGAAAAAGTGTCTCCTGCAACCCGTTCCCTTGGTGCTAGATGAACGAACGTCTCTCCACTTGCTCAGTTCTGAGAGATAAGTGTGTGTGAAAGCCGTCCTTCACCTAGCATGTTGGGAACACAAAGTTTCTTTTCAGTTGCAAACTCCATTCCATACATATATATTTGGAGGTAGAAGCTCCAACTCGGTTTTACAGTGAAAACTGCAGGAACTTCAAACCGGCACTAGGAAACAGACTGAGAAAGCAGAGAAAAAGTGTCTCCTGCAACCCGTTCCCTTGGTGCTAGATGAACGAACGTCTCTCCACTTGCTCAGTTCTGAGAGATAAGTGTGTGTGAAAGCCGTCCTTCACCTAGCTTGTTGGGAACACAAATATTCTTTTCAGTTGCAAACTCCATTCCATACATATATATGGGGAGGTACTAGCTCCAACTCGGTTTTACAGTGAAAACTGCAGGAAATTCAAACCGGCACTAGGAAACAGACTGAGAAAGCAGAGAAAAAGTGTCTCCTGCAACCCGTTCCCTTGGTGCTAGATGAACGAACGTCTCTCCACTTGCTCAGTTCTGAGAGATAAGTGTGTGTGAAAGCCGTCCTTCACCTAGCTTGTTGGGAACACAAAGTTTCTTTTCAGTTGCAAACTCCATTCCATACATATATATGGGGAGGTACTAGCTCCAACTCGGTTTTACAGTGAAAACTGCAGGAACTTCAAACCGGCACTAGGAAACAGACTGAGAAAGCAGAGAAAAAGAGTCTCCTGCAACCCATTCCCTTGTTGCTAGATGAACGAACGTCTCTCCACTTGCTCAGTTCTGAGAGATAAGTGTGTGTGAAAGCCGTCCTTCACCTAGCTTGTTGGGAACACAAATATTCTTTTCAGTTGCAAACTCCATTCCATACATATATATGGGGAGGTACTAGCTCCAACTCGGTTTTACAGTGAAAACTGCAGGAACTTCAAACCGGCACTAGGAAACAGACTGAGAAAGCAGAGAAAAAGTGTCTCCTGCAACCCGTTCCCTTGGTGCTAGATGAACGAACGTCTCTCCACTTGCTCAGTTCTGAGAGATAAGTGTGTGTGAAAGCCGTCCTTCACCTAGCTTGTTGGGAACACAAAGTTTCTTTTCAGTTGCAAACTCCATTCCATACATATATATGGGGAGGTACTAGCTCCAACTCGGTTTTACAGTGAAAACTGCAGGAACTTCAAACCGGCACTAGGAAACAGACTGAGAAAGCAGAGAAAAAGTGTCTCCTGCAACCCGTTCCCTTGGTGCTAGATGAACGAACGTCTCTCCACTTGCTCAGTTCTGAGAGATAAGTGTGTGTGAAAGCCGTCCTTCACCTAGCTTGTTGGGAACACAAAGTTTCTTTTCAGTTGCAAACTCCATTCCATACATATATATGGGGAGGTACTAGCTCCAACTCGGTTTGACAGTGAAAACTGCAGGAACTTCAAACCGGCACTAGGAAACAGACTGAGAAAGCAGAGAAAAAGTGTCTCCTGCAACCCGTTCCCTTGGTGCTAGATGAACGAACGTCTCTCCACTTGCTCAGTTCTGAGAGATAAGTGTGTGTGAAAGCCGTCCTTCACCTAGCTTGTTGGGAACACAAAGTTTCTTTTCAGTTGCAAACTCCATTCCATACATATATATGGGGAGGTACTAGCTCCAACTCGGTTTTACAGTGAAAACTGCAGGAACTTCAAACCGGCACTAGGAAACAGACTGAGAAAGCAGAGAAAAAGTGTCTCCTGCAACCCGTTCCCTTGGTGCTAGATGAACGAACGTCTCTCCACTTGCTCAGTTCTGAGAGATAAGTGTGTGTGAAAGCTGTCCTTCACCTAGCTTGTTGGGAACACAAAGTTTCTTTTCAGTTGCAAACTCCATTCCATACATATATATGGGGAGGTACTAGCTCCAACTCGGTTTTACAGTGAAAACTGCAGGAAATTCAAACCGGCACTAGGAAACAGACTGAGAAAGCAGAAAAAAGTGTCTCCTGCAACCCGTTCCCTTGGTGCTAGATGAACGAACGTCTCTCCACTTGCTCAGTTCTGAGAGATAAGTGTGTGTGAAAGCCGTACTTCACCTAGCTTGTTGGGAACACAAAGTTTCTTTTCAGTTGCAAACTCCATTCCATACATATATATGGGGAGGTACTAGCTCCAACACGGTTTTACAGTGAAAACTGCAGGAACTTCAAACCGGCACTAGGAAACAGAATGAGAAAGCAGAGAAAAAGTGTCTCCTGCAACCCGTTCCCTTGGTGCTAGATGAACGAACGTCTCTCCACTTGCTCAGTTCTGAGAGATAAGTGTGTGTGAAAGCCGTCCTTCACCTAGCTTTTTGGGAACACAAAGTTTCTTTTCAGTTGCAAACTCCATTCCATACATATATATGGGGATGTACAATCTCCAACTCGGTTTTACAGTGAAAACTGCAGGAACTTCAAACCGGCACTAGGAAACAGACTGAGAAAGCAGAGAAAAAGTGTCTCCTGCAACCCGTTCCCTTGGTGCTAGATGAACGAACGTCTCTCCACTTGCTCAGTTCTGAGAGATAAGTGTGTGTGAAAGCCGTCCTTCACCTAGCTTGTTGGGAACACAAAGTTTCTTTTCAGTTGCAAACTCCATTCCATACATATATATGGGGAGGTACTAGCTCCAACTCGGTTTTACAGTGAAAACTGCAGGAACTTCAAAACGGCACTAGGAAACAGACTGAGAAAGCAGAGAAAAAGTGTCTCCTGCAACCCGTTCCCTTGGTGCTAGATGAACGAACGTCTCTCCACTTGCTCAGTTCTGAGAGATAAGTGTGTGTGAAAGCCGTCCTTCACCTAGCTTTTTGGGAACACAAAGTTTCTTTTCAGTTGCAAACTCCATTCCATACATATATATGGGGATGTACAAGCTCCAACTCGGTTTTACAGTGAAAACTGCAGGAACTTCAAACCGGCACTTGGAAACAGACTGAGAAAGCAGAGAAAAAGTGTCTCCTGCAACCCGTTCCCTTGGTGCTAGATGAACGAACGTCTCTCCACTTGCTCAGTTCTGAGAGATAAGTGTGTGTGAAAGCCGTCCTTCACCTAGCTTGTTGGGAACACAAAGTTTCTTTTCAGTTGCAAACTCCATTCCATACATATATACGGGGAGGTAGAAGATCCAACTCGGTTTTACAGTGAAAACTGCAGGAACTTCAAACCGGCACTAGGAAACAGACTGAGAAAGCAGAGAAAAAGTGTCTCCTGCAACCCGTTCCCTTGGTGCTAGATGAACGAACGTCTCTCCACTTGCTCAGTTCTGAGAGATAAGTGTGTGTGAAAGCCGTCCTTCACCTAGCTTGTTGGGAACACAAAGTTTCTTTTCAGTTGCAAACTCCATTCCATACATATATATGGGGAGGTACTAGCTCCAACTCGGTTTTACAGTGAAAACTGCAGGAACTTCAAACCGGCACTAGGAAACAGACTGAGAAAGCAGAGAAAAAGTGTCTCCAGCAACCCGTTCCCTTGGTGCTAGATGAACGAACGTCTCTCCACTTGCTCAGTTCTGAGAGATAAGTGTGTGTGAAAGCCGTCCTTCACCTAGCTTGTTGGGAACACAAAGTTTCTTTTCAGTTGCAAACTCCATTCCATACATATATATGGGGAGGTACTAGCTCCAACTCGGTTTTACAGTGAAAACTGCAGGAAATTCAAACCGGCACTAGGAAACAGTCTGAGAAAGCAGAGAAAAAGTGTCTCCTGCAACCCGTTCCCTTGGTGCTAGATGAACGAACGTCTCTCCACTTGCTCAGTTCTGAGAGATAAGTGTGTGTGAAAGCCGTCCTTCACCTAGCTTGTTGGGAACACAAAGTTTCTTTTCAGTTGCCAACTCCATTCCATACATATATATGGGGAGGTAGAAGCTCCAACTCGGTTTTACAGTGAAAACTGCAGGAACTTCAAACCGGCACTAGGAAACAGACTGAGAAAGCAGAGAAAAAGTGTCTCCTGCAACCCGTTCCCTTGGTGCTAGATGAACGAACGTCTCTCCACTTGCTCAGTTCTGAGAGATAAGTGTGTGTGAAAGCCGTCCTTCACCTAGCTTGTTGGGAACACAAAGTTTCTTTTCAGTTGCAAACTCCATTCCATACATATATATGGGGAGGTACTAGCTCCAACTCGGTTTTACAGTGAAAACTGCAGGAACTTCAAACCGGCACAAGGAAACAGACTGAGAAAGCAGAGAAAAAGTGTCTCCTGCAACCCGTTCCCTTGGTGCTAGATGAACGAACGTCTCTCCACTTGCTCAGTTCTGAGAGATAAGTGTGTGTGAAAGCCGTCCTTCACCTAGCTTGTTGGGAACACAAAGTTTCTTTTCAGTTGCAAACTCCATTCCATACATATATATGGGTAGGTAGAAGCTCCAACTCGGTTTTACAGTGAAAACTGCAGGAACTTCAAACCGGCACTAGGAAACAGACTGAGAAAGCAGAGAAAAAGTGTCTCCTGCAACCCGTTCCCTTGGTGCTAGATGAGCGAACGTCTCTCAACTTGCTCAGTTCTGAGAGATAAGTGTGTGTGAAAGCCGTCCTTCACCTAGCTTGTTGGGAACACAAAGTTTCTTTTCAGTTGCAAACTCCATTCCATACATATATATGGGGAGGTACTAGCTCCAACTCGGTTTTACAGTGAAAACTGCAGGAACTTCAAACCGGCACTAGGAAACAGACTGAGAAAGCAGAGAAAAAGTGTCTCCTGCAACCCGTTCCCTTGGTGCTAGATGAACGAACGTCTCTCCACTTGCTCAGTTCTGAGAGATAAGTGTGTGTGAAAGCCGTCCTTCACCTAGCTTGTTGGGAACACAAAGTTTCTTTTCAGTTGCAAACTCCATTCCATACATATATATGGGGAGGTACTAGCTCCAACTCGGTTTTACAGTGAAAACTGCAGGAACTTCAAACCGGCACTAGGAAACAGACTGAGAAAGCAGAGAAAAAGTGTCTCCTGCAACCCGTTCCCTTGGTGCTAGATGAACGAACGTCTCTCCACTTGCTCAGTTCTGAGAGATAAGTGTGTGTGAAAGCCGTCCTTCACCTAGCTTGTTGGGAACACAAAGTTTCTTTTCAGTTGCAAACTCCATTCCATACATATATATGGGTAGGTAGAAGCTCCATCTCGGTTTTACAGTGAAAACTGCAGGAACTTCAAACCGGCACTAGGAAACAGACTGAGAAAGCAGAGAAAAAGTGTCTCCTGCAACCCGTTCCCTTGGTGCTAGATGAGCGAAAGTCTCTCCACTTGCTCAGTTCTGAGAGATAAGTGTGTGTGAAAGCCGTCCTTCACCTAGCTTTTTGGGAACACAAAGTTTCTTTTCAGTTGCAAACTGCATTCAATACATATATATGGGGAGGTACTAGCTCCAACTCGGTTTTACAGTGAAAACTGCAGGAACTTCAAACCGGCACTAGGAAACAGACTGAGAAAGCAGAAAAAAGTGTCTCCTGCAACCCGTTCCCTTGGTGCTAGATGAACGAACGTCTCTCCACTTGCTCAGTTCTGAGAGATAAGTGTGTGTGAAAGCCGTTCTTCACCTAGCTTGTTGGGAACACAAAGTTTCTTTTCAGTTGCAAACTCCATTCCATACATATATATGGGGAGGTACTAGCTCCAACTCGGTTTTACAGTGAAAACTGCAGGAACTTCAAACCGCCACTAGGAAACAGACTGAGAAAGCAGAGAAAAAGTGTCTCCTGCAACCCGTTCCCTTGGTGCTAGATGAACGAACGTCTCTCCACTTGCTCAGTTCTGAGAGATAAGTGTGTGTGAAAGCCGTCCTTCACCTAGCTTTTTGGGAACACAAAGTTTCTTTTCAGTTGCAAACTCCATTCCATACATATATATGGGGATGTACAAGCTCCAACTCGGTTTTACAGTGAAAACTGCAGGAACTTCAAACCGGCACTAGGAAACAGACTGAGAAAGCAGAGAAAAAGTGTCTCCTGCAACCCGTTCCCTTGGTGCTAGATGAACGAACGTCTCTCCACTTGCTCAGTTCTGAGAGATAAGTGTGTGTGAAAGCCGTCCTTCACCTAGCTTGTTGGGAACACAAAGTTTCTTTTCAGTTGCAAACTCCATTCCATACATATATATGGGGAGGTACTAGCTCCAACTCGGTTTTACAGTGAAAACTGCAGGAACTTCAAACCGGCACTAGGAAACAGACTGAGAAAGCAGAGAAAAAGTGTCTCCTGCAACCCGTTCCCTTGGTGCTAGATGAACGAACGTCTCTCCACTTGCTCAGTTCTGAGAGATAAGTGTGTGTGAAAGCCGTCCTTCACCTAGCATGTTGGGAACACAAAGTTTCTTTTCAGTTGCAAACTCCATTCCATACATATATATTTGGAGGTAGAAGCTCCAACTCGGTTTTACAGTGAAAACTGCAGGAACTTCAAACCGGCACTAGGAAACAGACTGAGAAAGCAGAGAAAAAAGTGTCTCCTGCAACCCGTTCCCTTGGTGCTAGATGAACGAACGTCTCTCCACTTGCTCAGTTCTGAGAGATAAGTGTGTGTGAAAGCCGTCCTTCACCTAGCTTGTTGGGAACACAAAGTTTCTTTTCAGTTGCAAACTCCATTCCATACATATATATGGGGAGGTACTAGCTCCAACTCGGTTTTACAGTGAAAACTGCAGGAACTTCAAACCGGCACTAGGAAACAGACTGAGAAAGCAGAGAAAAAGTGTCTCCAGCAACCCGTTCCCTTGGTGCTAGATGAACGAACGTCTCTCCACTTGCTCAGTTCTGAGAGATAAGTGTGTGTGAAAGCCGTCCTTCACCTAGCTTTTTGGGAACACAAAGTTTCTTTTCAGTTGCAAACTCCATTCCATACATATATATGGGGATGTACAAGCTCCAACTCGGTTTTACAGTGAAAACTGCAGGAACTTCAAACCGGCACTAGGAAACAGACTGAGAAAGCAGAGAAAAAGTGTCTCCTGCAACCCGTTCCCTTGGTGCTAGATGAACGAACGTCTCTCCACTTGCTCAGTTCTGAGAGATAAGTGTGTGTGAAAGCCGTCCTTCACCTAGCTTGTTGGGAACACAAATATACTTTTCAGTTGCAAACTCCATTCCATACATATATATGGGGAGGTACTAGCTCCAACTCGGTTTTACAGTGAAAACTGCAGGAAATTCAAACCGGCACTAGGAAACAGACTGAGAAAGCAGAGAAAAAGTGTCTCCTGCAACCCGTTCCCTTGGTGCTAGATGAACGAACGTCTCTCCACTTGCTCAGTTCTGAGAGATAAGTGTGTGTGAAAGCCGTCCTTCACCTAGCTTGTTGGGAACACAAAGTTTCTTTTCAGTTGCAAACTCCATTCCATACATATATATGGGGAGGTACTAGCTCCAACTCGGTTTTACAGTGAAAACTGCAGGAACTTCAAACCGGCACTAGGAAACAGACTGAGAAAGCAGAGAAAAAGTGTCTCCTGCAACCCATTCCCTTGGTGCTAGATGAACGAACGTCTCTCCACTTGCTCAGTTCTGAGAGATAAGTGTGTGTGAAAGCCGTCCTTCACCTAGCTTGTTGGGAACACAAATATTCTTTTCAGTTGCAAACTCCATTCCATACATATATATGGGGAGGTACTAGCTCCAACTCGGTTTTACAGTGAAAACTGCAGGAACTTCAAACCGGCACTAGGAAACAGACTGAGAAAGCAGAGAAAAAGTGTCTCCTGCAACCCGTTCCCTTGGTGCTAGATGAACGAACGTCTCTCCACTTGCTCAGTTCTGAGAGATAAGTGTGTGTGAAAGCCGTCCTTCACCTAGCTTGTTGGGAACACAAAGTTTCTTTTCAGTTGCAAACTCCATTCCATACATATATATGGGGAGGTACTAGCTCCAACTCGGTTTTACAGTGAAAACTGCAGGAAATTCAAACCGGCACTAGGAAACAGACTGAGAAAGCAGAGAAAAAGTGTCTCCTGCAACCCTTCCCTTGGTGCTAGATGAACGAACGTCTCTCCACTTGCTCAGTTCTGAGAGATAAGTGTGTGTGAAAGACGTCCTTCACCTAGCTTGTTGGGAACACAAAGTTTCTTTTCAGTTGCAAACTCCATTCCATAAATATATATGGGGAGGTACTAGGTCCAACTCGGTTTTACAGTGAAAACTGCAGGAACTTCAAACCGGCACTAGGAAACAGACTGAGAAAGCAGAGAAAAAGTGTCTCCTGCAACCCGTTCCCTTGGTGCTAGATGAACGAACGTCTCTCCACTTGCTCAGTTCTGAGAGATAAGTGTGTGTGAAAGCCGTCCTTCACCTAGCTTGTTGGGAACACAAAGTTTCTTTTCAGTTGCAAACTCCATTCCATACATATATGGGGAGGTACTAGCTCCAACTCGGTTTTACAGTGAAAACTGCAGGAACTTCAAAACGGCACTAGGAAACAGACTGAGAAAGCAGAGAAAAAGTGTCTCCTGCAACCCGTTCCCTTGGTGCTAGATGAACGAACGTCTCTCCACTTGCTCAGTTCTGAGAGATAAGTGTGTGTGAAAGCCGTCCTTCACCTAGCTTGTTGGGAACACAAAGTTTCTTTTCAGTTGCAAACTCCATTCCATACATATATATGGGGAGGTACTAGCTCCAACTCGGTTTACAGTGAAAACTGCAGGAACTTCAAACCGGCACTAGGAAACAGACTGAGAAAGCAGAGAAAAAGTGTCTCCTGCATCCCGTTCCCTTGGTGCTAGATGAACGAACGTCTCTCCACTTGCTCAGTTCTGAGAGATAAGTGTGTGTGAAAGCCGTCCTTCACCTAGCTTGTTGGGAACACAAAGTTTCTTTTCAGTTGCAAACTCCATTCCATACATATATATGGGGAGGTACTAGCTCCAACTCGGTTTTACAGTGAAAACTGCAGGAAATTCAAACCGGCACTAGGAAACAGACTGAGAAAGCAGAGAAAAAGTGTCTCCTGCAACCCGTTCCCTTGGTGCTAGATGAACGAACGTCTCTCCACTTGCTCAGTTCTGAGAGATAAGTGTGTGTGAAAGCCGTCCTTCACCTAGCTTGTTGGGAACACAAAGTTTCTTTTCAGTTGCAAACTCCATTCCATACATATATATGGGGAGGTACTAGCTCCAACTCGGTTTTACAGTGAAAACTGCAGGAACTTGAAACCTGCACTAGGAAACAGACTGAGAAAGCAGAGAAAAGTGTCTCCTGCAACCCGTTCCATTGGTGCTAGATGAACGAACGTCTCTCCACTTGCTCAGTTCTGAGAGATAAGTGTGTGTGAAAGCCGTCCTTCACCTAGCTTGTTGGGAACACAAAGTTTCTTTTCAGTTGCAAACTCCATTCCATAGATATATATGGGGAGGTACTAGCTCCAACACGGTTTTACAGTGAAAACTGCAGGAACTTCAAACCGGCACTAGGAAACAGACTGAGAAAGCAGAGAAAAAGTGTCTCCTGCAACCCGTTCCCTTGGTGCTAGATGAACGAACGTCTCTCCACTTGCTCAGTTCTGAGAGATAAGTGTGTGTGAAAGCCGTCCTTCACCTAGCTTGTTGGGAACACAAAGTTTCTTTTCAGTTGCAAACTCCATTCCATACATATATATGGGGAGGTACTAGCTCCAACTCGGTTTTACAGTGAAAACTGCAGGAACTTCAAACCGGCACTAGGAAACAGACTGAGAAAGCAGAGAAAAAGTGTCTCCTGCAACCCGTTCCCTTGGTGCTAGATGAACGAACGTCTCTCCACTTGCTCAGTTCTGAGAGATAAGTGTGTGTGAAAGCCGTCCTTCACCTAGCTTGTTGGGAACACAAAGTTTCTTTTCAGTTGCAAACTCCATTCCATACATATATATGGGGAGGTACTAGCTCCAACTCGGTTTGACAGTGAAAACTGCAGGAACTTCAAACCGGCACTAGGAAACAGACTGAGAAAGCAGAGAAAAAGTGTCTCCTGCAACCCGTTCCCTTGGTGCTAGATGAACGAACGTCTCTCCACTTGCTCAGTTCTGAGAGATAAGTGTGTGTGAAAGCCGTCCTTCACCTAGCTTGTTGGGAACACAAAGTTTCTTTTCAGTTGCAAACTCCATTCCATACATATATATGGGGAGGTACTAGCTCCAACTCGGTTTTACAGTGAAAACTGCAGGAACTTCAAACCGGCACTAGGAAACAGACTGAGAAAGCAGAGAAAAAGTGTCTCCTGCAACCCGTTCCCTTGGTGCTAGATGAACGAACGTCTCTCCACTTGCTCAGTTCTGAGAGATAAGTGTGTGTGAAAGCCGTCCTTCACCTAGCTTGTTGGGAACACAAAGTTTCTTTTCAGTTGCAAACTCCATTCCATACATATATATGGGGAGGTACTAGCTCCAACTCGGTTTTACAGTGAAAACTGCAGGAAATTCAAACCGGCACTAGGAAACAGACTGAGAAAGCAGAGAAAAAGTGTCTCCTGCAACCCGTTCCCTTGGTGCTAGATGAACGAACGTCTCTCCACTTGCTCAGTTCTGAGAGATAAGTGTGTGTGAAAGCCGTCCTTCACCTAGCTTGTTGGGAACACAAAGTTTCTTTTCAGTTGCAAACTCCATTCCATACATATATATGGGGAGGTACTAGCTCCAACTCGGTTTTACAGTGAAAACTGCAGGAACTTGAAACCTGCACTAGGAAACAGACTGAGAAAGCAGAGAAAAGTGTCTCCTGCAACCCGTTCCATTGGTGCTAGATGAACGTACGTCTCTCCTCTTGCTCAGTTCTGAGAGATAAGTGTGTGTGAAAGCCGTCCTTCACCTAGCTTGTTGGGAACACAAAGTTTCTTTTCAGTTGCAAACTCCATTCCATACATATATATGGGGAGGTACTAGCTCCAACTCGGTTTTACAGTGAAAACTGCAGGAACTTCAAACCGGCACTAGGAAACAGACTGAGAAAGCAGAGAAAAAGTGTCTCCTGCAACCCGTTCCCTTGGTGCTAGATGAACGAACGTCTCTCCACTTGCTCAGTTCTGAGAGATAAGTGTGTGTGAAAGCCGTCCTTCACCTAGCTTGTTGGGAACACAAAGTTTCTTTTCAGTTGCAAACTCCATTCCATACATATATATGGGGAGGTACTAGCTCCAACTCGGTTTGACAGTGAAAACTGCAGGAACTTCAAACCGGCACTAGGAAACAGACTGAGAAAGCAGAGAAAAAGTGTCTCCTGCAACCCGTTCCCTTGGTGCTAGATGAACGAACGTCTCTCCACTTGCTCAGTTCTGAGAGATAAGTGTGTGTGAAAGCCGTCCTTCACCTAGCTTGTTGGGAACACAAAGTTTCTTTTCAGTTGCAAACTCCATTCCATACATATATATGGGGAGGTACTAGCTCCAACTCGGTTTTACAGTGAAAACTGCAGGAACTTCAAACCGGCACTAGGAAACAGACTGAGAAAGCAGAGAAAAAGTGTCTCCTGCAACCCGTTCCCTTGGTGCTAGATGAACGAACGTCTCTCCACTTGCTCAGTTCTGAGAGATAAGTGTGTGTGAAAGCCGTCCTTCACCTAGCTTGTTGGGAACACAAAGTTTCTTTTCAGTTGCAAACTCCATTCCATACATATATATGGGGAGGTACTAGCTCCAACTCGGTTTTACAGTGAAAACTGCAGGAACTTCAAACCGGCACTAGGAAACAGACTGAGAAAGCAGAGAAAAAGTGTCTCCTGCAACCCGTTCCCTTGGTGCTAGATGAACGAACGTCTCTCCACTTGCTCAGTTCTGAGAGATAAGTGTGTGTGAAAGCCGTCCTTCAGCTTGCTTGTTGGGAACACAAAGTTTCTTTTCAGTTGCAAACTCCATTCCATACATATATATGGGGAGGTACTAGCTCCAACTCGGTTTGACAGTGGAAACTGCAGGAACTTCAAACCGGCACTAGGAAACAGACTGAGAAAGCAGAGAAAATGTGTCTCCTGCAACCCGTTCCCTTGGTGCTAGATGAACGAACGTCTCTCCACTTGCTCAGTTCTGAGAGATAAGTGTGTGTGAAAGCCGTCCTTCACCTAACTGTTTGGGAACACAAAGTTTCTTTTCAGTTGCAAACTCCATTCCATACATATATATTTGGAGGTAGAAGCTCCAACTCGGTTTTACAATGAAAACTGCAGGAACTTCAAACCGGCACTAGGAAACAGACTGAGAAAGCAGAGAATAAGTGTCCCCTGCAACCCGTTCCCTTGGTGCTAGATGAACGAACGTCTCTCCACTTGCTCAGTTCTGAGAGATAAGTGTGTGTGAAAGCCGTCCTTCACCTAGCTTGTTGGGAACACAAATATTCTTTTCAGTTGCAAACTCCATTCCATACATATATATGGGGAGGTACTAGCTCCAACTCGGTTTGACAGTGAAAACTGCAGGAACTTCAAACCGGCACTAGGAAACAGACTGAGAAAGCAGAGAAAAAGTGTCTCCTGCAACCCGTTCCCTTGGTGCTAGATGAACGAACGTCTCTCCACATGCTCAGTTCTGAGAGATAAGTGTGTGTGAAAGCCGTCCTTCACCTAACTGTTTGGGAACACAAAGTTTCTTTTCAGTTGCAAACTCCATTCCATACATATATATTTGGAGGTAGAAGCTCCAACTCGGTTTTACAGTGAAAACTGCAGGAACTTCAAACCGGCACTAGGAAACAGACTGAGAAAGCAGAGAAAAAGTGTCTCCTGCAACCCGTTCCCTTGGTGCTAGATGAACGAACGTCTCTCCACTTGCTCAGTTCTGAGAGATAAGTGTGTGTGAAAGCCGTCCTTCACCTAGCTTGTTGGGAACACAAATATTCTTTTCAGTTGCAAACTCCATTCCATACATATATATGGGGAGATACTAGCTCCAACTCGGTTTGACAGTGAAAGCTGCAGGAACTTCAAACCGGCACTAGGAAACAGACTGAGAAAGCAGAGAAAAAGTGTCTCCTGCAACCCGTTCCCTTGGTGCTAGATGAACGAACGTCTCTCCACTTGCTCAGTTCTGAGAGATAAGTGTGTGTGAAAGCCGTCCTTCACCTAGCTTGTTGGGAACACAAAGTTTCTTTTCAGTTGCAAACTCCATTCCATACATATATATGGGGAGGTTCTAGCTCCAACTCGGTTTGACAGTGAAAACTGCAGGAACTTCAAACCGGCACTAGGAAACAGACTGAGAAAGCAGAGAAAAAGTGTCTCCTGCAACCCGTTCCCTTGGTGCTAGATGAACGAACGTCTCTCCACTTGCTCAGTTCTGAGAGATAAGTGTGTGTGAAAGACGTGCTTCACCTAGCTTGTTGGGAACACAAAGTTTCTTTTCAGTTGCAAACTCCATTCCATACATATATATGGGGAGGTACCAGCTCCAACTCGGTTTTACAGTGAAAACTGCAGGAACTTCAAACCAGCACTAGGAAACAGACTGAGAAAGCAGAGAAAAAGTGTCTCCTGCAACCCGTTCCCTTGGTGCTAGATGAACGAACGTCTCTCCACTTGCTCAGTTCTGAGAGATAAGTGTGTGTGAAAGCCGTCCTTCACCTAGCTTGTTGGGAACACAAAGTTTCTTTTCAGTTGCAAACTCCATTCCATACATATATATGGGGAGGTACTAGCTCCAACTCGGTTTTACAGTGAAAACTGCAGGAACTTCAAACCGGCACTAGGAAACAGACTGAGAAAGCAGAGAAAAAGTGTCTCCTGCAACCCGTTCCCTTGGTGCTAGATGAACGAACGTCTCTCCACTTGCTCAGTTCTGAGAGATAAGTGTGTGTGAAAGCCGTCCTTCACCTAGCTTGTTGGGAACACAAAGTTTCTTTTCAGTTGCAAACTCCATTCCATACATATATATGGGGAGGTACTAGCTCCAACTCGGTTTGACAGTGAAAACTGCAGGAACTTCAAACCGGCACTAGGAAACAGACTGAGAAAGCAGAGAAAAAGTGTCTCCTGCAACCCGTTCCCTTGGTGCTAGATGAACGAACGTCTCTCCACTTGCTCAGTTCTGAGAGATAAGTGTGTGTGAAAGCCGTCCTTCACCTAGCTTGTTGGGAACACAAAGTTTCTTTTCAGTTGCAAACTCCATTCCATACATATATATGGGGAGGTACTAGCTCCAACTCGGTTTGACAGTGAAAACTGCAGGAACTTCAAACCGGCACTAGGAAACAGACTGAGAAAGCAGAGAAAAAGTGTCTCCTGCAACCCGTTCCCTTGGTGCTAGATGAACGAACGTCACTCCACTTGCTCAGTTCTGAGAGATAAGTGTGTGTGAAAGCCGTCCTTCAGCTTGCTTGTTGGGAACACAAAGTTTCTTTTCAGTTGCAAACTCCATTCCATACATATATATGGGGAGGTACTAGCTCCAACTCGGTTTGACAGTGGAAACTGCAGGAACTTCAAACCGGCACTAGGAAACAGACTGAGAAAGCAGAGAAAATGTGTCTCCTGCAACCCGTTCCCTTGGTGCTAGATGAACGAACGTCTCTCCACTTGCTCAGTTCTGAGAGATAAGTGTGTGTGAAAGCCGTCCTTCACCTAACTGTTTGGGAACACAAAGTTTCTTTTCAGTTGCAAACTCCATTCCATACATATATATTTGGAGGTAGAAGCTCCAACTCGGGTTTACAGTGAAAACTGCAGGAACTTCAAACCGGCACTAGGAAACAGACTGAGAAAGCAGAGAATAAGTGTCTCCTGCAACCCGTTCCCTTGGTGCTAGATGAACGAACGTCTCTCCACTTGCTCAGTTCTGAGAGATAAGTGTGTGTGAAAGCCGTCCTTCACCTAGCTTGTTGGGAACACAAATATTCTTTTCAGTTGCAAACTCCATTCCATACATATATATGGGGAGGTACTAGCTCCAACTCGGTTTGACAGTGAAAACTGCAGGAACTTCAAACCGGCACTAGGAAACAGACTGAGAAAGCAGAGAAAAAGTGTCTCCTGCAACCCGTTCCCTTGGTGCTAGATGAACGAACGTCTCTCCACTTGCTCAGTTCTGAGAGATAAGTGTGTGTGAAAGCCGTCCTTCACCAAGCTTGTTGGGAACACAAAGTTTCTTTTCAGTTGCAAACTCCATTCCATACATATATATTTGGAGGTAGAAGCTCCAACTCGGTTTTACAGTGAAAACTGCAGGAACTTCAAACCGGCACTAGGAAACAGACTGAGAAAGCAGAGAAAAAGTGTCTCCTGCAACCCGTTCCCTTGGTGCTAGATGAACGAACGTCTCTCCACTTGCTCAGTTCTGAGAGATAAGTGTGTGTGAAAGCCGTCCTTCACCTAGCTTGTTGGGAACACAAATATTCTTTTCAGTTGCAAACTCCATTCCATACATATATATGGGGAGATACTAGCTCCAACTCGGTTTGACAGTGAAAGCTGCAGGAACTTCAAACCGGCACTAGGAAACAGACTGAGAAAGCAGAGAAAAAGTGTCTCCTGCAACCCGTTCCCTTGGTGCTAGATGAACGAACGTCTCTCCACTTGCTCAGTTCTGAGAGATAAGTGTGTGTGAAAGCCGTCCTTCACCTAGCTTGTTGGGAACACAAAGTTTCTTTTCAGTTGCAAACTCCATTCCATACATATATATGGGGAGGTTCTAGCTCCAACTCGGTTTGACAGTGAAAACTGCAGGAACTTCAAACCGGCACTAGGAAACAGACTGAGAAAGCAGAGAAAAAGTGTCTCCTGCAACCCGTTCCCTTGGTGCTAGATGAACGAACGTCTCTCCACTTGCTCAGTTCTGTGAGATAAGTGTGTGTGAAAGACGTGCTTCACCTAGCTTGTTGGGAACACAAAGTTTCTTTTCAGTTGCAAACTCCATTCCATACATATATATGGGGAGGTACCAGCTCCAACTCGGTTTTACAGTGAAAACTGCAGGAACTTCAAACCAGCACTAGGAAACAGACTGAGAAAGCAGAGAAAAAGTGTCTCCTGCAACCCGTTCCCTTGGTGCTAGATGAACGAACGTCTCTCCACTTGCTCAGTTCTGAGAGATAAGTGTGTGTGAAAGCCGTCCTTCACCTAGCTTGTTGGGAACACAAAGTTTCTTTTCAGTTGCAAACTCCATTCCCTACATATATATGGGGAGGTACTAGCTCCAACTCGGTTTGACAGTGAAAACTGCAGGAACTTCAAACCGGCACTAGGAAACAGACTGAGAAAGCAGAGAAAAAGTGTCTCCTGCAACCCGTTCCCTTGGTGCTAGATGAACGAACGTCTCTCCACTTGCTCAGTTCTGAGAGATAAGTGTGTGTGAAAGCCGTCCTTCACCTAGCTTGTTGGGAACACAAAGTTTCTTTTCAGTTGCAAACTCCATTCCATACATATATATGGGGAGGTAATAGCTCCAACTCGGTTTGACAGTGAAAACTGCTGGAACTTCAAACCGGCACTAGGAAACAGACTGAGAAAGCAGAGAAAAAGTGTCTCCTGCAACCCGTTCCCTTGGTGCTAGATGAACGAACGTCTCTCCACTTGCTCAGTTCTGAGAGATAAGTGTGTGTGAAAGCCGTCCTTCACCTAGCTTGTTGGGAACACAAAGTTTCTTTTCAGTTGCAAACTCCATTCCATACATATATATGGGGAGGTACTAGCTCCAACTCGGTTTTACAGTGAAAACTGCAGGAACTTCAAACCGGCACTAGGAAACAGACTGAGAAAGCAGAGAAAAAGTGTCTCCTGCAACCCGTTCCCTTGGTGCTAGATGAACGAACGTCTCTCCACTTGCTCAGTTCTGAGAGATAAGTGTGTGTGAAAGCCGTCCTTCACCTAACTGTTTGGGAACACAAAGTTTCTTTTCAGTTGCAAACTCCATTCCATACATATATATTTGGAGGTAGAAGCTCCAAATCGGTTTTACAGTGAAAACTGCAGGAACTTCAAACCGGCACTTGGAAACAGTCTGAGAAAGCAGAGAAAAAGTGCCTCCTGCAACCCGTTCCCTTGGTGCTAGATGAACGAACGTCTCTCCACTTGCTCAGTTCTGAGAGATAAGTGTGTGTGAAAGCCGTCCTTCACCTAGCTTGTTGTTAACACAAAGTTTCTTTTCAGTTGCAAACTCCATTCCATACATATATATGGGGAGGTACTAGCTCCAACTCGGTTTGACAGTGGAAACTGCAGGAACTTCAAACCGGCACTAGGAAACAGACTGAGAAAGCAGAGAAAATGTGTCTCCTGCAACCCGTTCCCTTGGTGCTAGATGAACGAACGTCTCTCCACTTGCTCAGTTCTGAGAGATAAGTGTGTGTGAAAGCCGTCCTTCACCTAACTGTTTGGGAACACAAAGTTTCTTTTCAGTTGCAAACTCCATTCCATACATATATATTTGGAGGTAGAAGCTCCAACTCGGGTTTACAGTGAAAACTGCAGGAACTTCAAACCGGCACTAGGAAACAGACTGAGAAAGCAGAGAATAAGTGTCTCCTGCAACCCGTTCCCTTGGTGCTAGATGAACGAACGTCTCTCCACTTGCTCAGTTCTGAGAGATAAGTGTGTGTGAAAGCCGTCCTTCACCTAGCTTGTTGGGAACACAAATATTCTTTTCAGTTGCAAACTCCATTCCATACATATATATGGGGAGGTACTAGCTCCAACTCGGTTTGACAGTGAAAACTGCAGGAACTTCAAACCGGCACTAGGAAACAGACTGAGAAAGCAGAGAAAAAGTGTCTCCTGCAACCCGTTCCCTTGGTGCTAGATGAACGAACATCTCTCCACTTGCTCAGTTCTGAGAGATAAGTGTGTGTGAAAGCCGTCCTTCACCTAACTGTTTGGGAACACAAAGTTTCTTTTCAGTTGCAAACTCCATTCCATACATATATATTTGGAGGTAGAAGCTCCAACTCGGTTTTACAGTGAAAACTGCAGGAACTTCAAACCGGCACTAGGAAACAGACTGAGAAAGCAGAGAAAAAGTGTCTCCTGCAACCCGTTCCCTTGGTGCTAGATGAACGAACGTCTCTCCACTTGCTCAGTTCTGAGAGATAAGTGTGTGTGAAAGCCGTCCTTCACCTAGCTTGTTGGGAACACAAATATTCTTTTCAGTTGCAAACTCCATTCCATACATATATATGGGGAGATACTAGCTCCAACTCGGTTTGACAGTGAAAGCTGCAGGAACTTCAAACCGGCACTAGGAAACAGACTGAGAAAGCAGAGAAAAAGTGTCTCCTGCAACCCGTTCCCTTGGTGCTAGATGAACGAACGTCTCTCCACTTGCTCAGTTCTGAGAGATAAGTGTGTGTGAAAGCCGTCCTTCACCTAGCTTGTTGGGAACACAAAGTTTCTTTTCAGTTGCAAACTCCATTCCATACATATATATGGGGAGGTTCTAGCTCCAACTCGGTTTGACAGTGAAAACTGCAGGAACTTCAAACCGGCACTAGGAAACAGACTGAGAAAGCAGAGAAAAAGTGTCTCCTGCAACCCGTTCCCTTGGTGCTAGATGAACGAACGTCTCTCCACTTGCTCAGTTCTGAGAGATAAGTGTGTGTGAAAGACGTGCTTCACCTAGCTTGTTGGGAACACAAAGTTTCTTTTCAGTTGCAAACTCCATTCCATACATATATATGGGGAGGTACCAGCTCCAACTCGGTTTTACAGTGAAAACTGCAGGAACTTCAAACCAGCACTAGGAAACAGACTGAGAAAGCAGAGAAAAAGTGTCTCCTGCAACCCGTTCCCTTGGTGCTAGATGAACGAACGTCTCTCCACTTGCTCAGTTCTGAGAGATAAGTGTGTGTGAAAGCCGTCCTTCACCTAGCTTGTTGGGAACACAAAGTTTCTTTTCAGTTGCAAACTCCATTCCATACATATATATGGGGAGGTACTAGCTCCAACTCGGTTTTACAGTGAAAACTGCAGGAACTTCAAACCGGCAATAGGAAACAGACTGAGAAAGCAGAGAAAAAGTGTCTCCTGCAACCCGTTCCCTTGGTGCTAGATGAACGAACGTCTCTCCACTTGCTCAGTTCTGAGAGATAAGTGTGTGTGAAAGCCGTCCTTCACCTAGCTTGTTGGGAACACAAAGTTTCTTTTCAGTTGCAAACTCCATTCCATACATATATATGGGGAGGTACTAGCTCCAACTCGGTTTGACAGTGAAAACTGCAGGAACTTCAAACCGGCACTAGGAAACAGACTGAGAAAGCAGAGAAAAAGTGTCTCCTGCAACCCGTTCCCTTGGTGCTAGATGAACGAACGTCTCTCCACTTGCTCAGTTCTGAGAGATAAGTGTGTGTGAAAGCCGTCCTTCACCTAGCTTGTTGGGAACACAAAGTTTCTTTTCAGTTGCAAACTCCATTCCATACATATATATGGGGAGGTACTAGCTCCAACTCGGTTTTACAGTGAAAACTGCAGGAACTTCAAACCGGCACTAGGAAACAGACTGAGAAAGCAGAGAAAAAGTGTCTCCTGCAACCCGTTCCCTTGGTGCTAGATGAACGAACGTCTCTCCACTTGCTCAGTTCTGAGAGATAAGTGTGTGTGAAAGCCGTCCTTCACCTAACTGTTTGGGAACACAAAGTTTCTTTTCAGTTGCAAACTCCATTCCATACATATATATTTGGAGGTAGAAGCTCCAACTCGGTTTTACAGTGAAAACTGCAGGAACTTCAAACCGGCACTTGGAAACAGTCTGAGAAAGCAGAGAAAAAGTGCCTCCTGCAACCCGTTCCCTTGGTGCTAGATGAACGAACGTCTCTCCACTTGCTCAGTTCTGAGAGATAAGTGTGTGTGAAAGCCGTCCTTCACCTAGCTTGTTGTTAACACAAAGTTTCTTTTCAGTTGCAAACTCCATTCCATACATATATATTTGGAGGTAGAAGCTCCAACTCGGTTTGACAGTGAAAACTGCAGGAACTTCAAACCGGCACTAGGAAACAGACTGAGAAAGCAGAGAAAAAGTGTCTCCTGCAACCCGTTCCCTTGGTGCTAGAAGAACGAACGTCTCTCCACTTGCTCTGTTCTGAGAGATAAGTGTGTGTGAAAGCCGTCCTTCACCTAGCTTGTTGGGAACACAAAGTTTCTTTTCAGTTGCAAACTCCATTCCATACATATATATGGGGAGGTACAATCTCCAACTCGGTTTTACAGTGAAAACTGCAGGAACTTCAAACCGGCACTAGGAAACAGACTGAGAAAGCAGAGAAAAAGTGTCTCCTGCAACCCGTTCCCTTGGTGCTAGAAGAACGAACGTCTCTCCACTTGCTCAGTTCTGAGAGATAAGTGTGAGTGAAAGCCGTCCTTCACATAGCTTTTTAGGAACACAAAGTTTCTTTTCAGTTGCAAACTCCATTCCATACATATATATGGGGAGGTACTAGCTCCAACTCGGTTTTACAGTGAAAACTGCAGGAACTTCATACCGGCACTAGGAAACAGACTGAGAAAGCAGAGAAAAAGTGTCTCCTGCAACCCGTTCCCTTGGTGCTAGATGAACGAACGTCTCTCCACTTGCTCTGTTCTGAGAGATAAGTGGGTGTGAAAGCCGTCCTTCACCTAGCTTTTTGGGAACACAAAGTTTCTTTTCAGTTGCAAACTCCATTCCATACATATATATTTGGAGGTACAAGCTCCAACTCGGTTTTACAGTGAAAACTGCAGGAACTTCAAACCGGCACTAGGAAACAGACTGAGAAAGCAGAGAAAAAGTGTCTCCTGCAACCCGTTCCCTTGGTGCTAGATGAACGAACGTCTCTCCACTTGCTCAGTTCTGAGAGATAAGTGTGTGTGAAAGCCGTCCTTCACCTAGCTTGTTGGGAACACAAATATTCTTTTCAGTTGCAAACTCCATTCCATACATATATATGGGGAGATACTAGCTCCAACTCGGTTTGACAGTGAAAGCTGCAGGAACTTCAAACCGGCACTAGGAAACAGACTGAGAAAGCAGAGAAAAAGTGTCTCCTGCAACCCGTTCCCTTGGTGCTAGATGAACGAACGTCTCTCCACTTGCTCAGTTCTGAGAGATAAGTGTGTGTGAAAGCCGTCCTTCACCTAGCTTGTTGGGAACACAAAGTTTCTTTTCAGTTGCAAACTCCATTCCATACATATATATGGGGAGGTTCTAGCTCCAACTCGGTTTGACAGTGAAAACTGCAGGAACTTCAAACCGGCACTAGGAAACAGACTGAGAAAGCAGAGAAAAAGTGTCTCCTGCAACCCGTTCCCTTGGTGCTAGATGAACGAACGTCTCTCCACTTGCTCAGTTCTGAGAGATAAGTGTGTGTGAAAGACGTGCTTCACCTAGCTTGTTGGGAACACAAAGTTTCTTTTCAGTTGCAAACTCCATTCCATACATATATATGGGGAGGTACCAGCTCCAACTCGGTTTTACAGTGAAAACTGCAGGAACTTCAAACCAGCACTAGGAAACAGACTGAGAAAGCAGAGAAAAAGTGTCTCCTGCAACCCGTTCCCTTGGTGCTAGATGAACGAACGTCTCTCCACTTGCTCAGTTCTGAGAGATAAGTGTGTGTGAAAGCCGTCCTTCACCTAGCTTGTTGGGAACACAAAGTTTCTTTTCAGTTGCAAACTCCATTCCATACATATATATGGGGAGGTACTAGCTCCAACTCGGTTTTACAGTGAAAACTGCAGGAACTTCAAACCGGCACTAGGAAACAGACTGAGAAAGCAGAGAAAAAGTGTCTCCTGCAACCCGTTCCCTTGGTGCTAGATGAACGAACGTCTCTCCACTTGCTCAGTTCTGAGAGATAAGTGTGTGTGAAAGCCGTCCTTCACCTAGCTTGTTGGGAACACAAAGTTTCTTTTCAGTTGCAAACTCCATTCCATACATATATATGGGGAGGTACTAGCTCCAACTCGGTTTGACAGTGAAAACTGCAGGAACTTCAAACCGGCACTAGGAAACAGACTGAGAAAGCAGAGAAAAAGTGTCTCCTGCAACCCGTTCCCTTGGTGCTAGATGAACGAACGTCTCTCCACTTGCTCAGTTCTGAGAGATAAGTGTGTGTGAAAGCCGTCCTTCACCTAGCTTGTTGGGAACACAAAGTTTCTTTTCAGTTGCAAACTCCATTCCATACATATATATGGGGAGGTACTAGCTCCAACTCGGTTTTACAGTGAAAACTGCAGGAACTTCAAACCGGCACTAGGAAACAGACTGAGAAAGCAGAGAAAAAGTGTCTCCTGCAACCCGTTCCCTTGGTGCTAGATGAACGAACGTCTCTCCACTTGCTCAGTTCTGAGAGATAAGTGTGTGTGAAAGCCGTCCTTCACCTAACTGTTTGGGAACACAAAGTTTCTTTTCAGTTGCAAACTCCATTCCATACATATATATTTGGAGGTAGAAGCTCCAACTCGGTTTTACAGTGAAAACTGCAGGAACTTCAAACCGGCACTTGGAAACAGTCTGAGAAAGCAGAGAAAAAGTGCCTCCTGCAACCCGTTCCCTTGGTGCTAGATGAACGAACGTCTCTCCACTTGCTCAGTTCTGAGAGATAAGTGTGTGTGAAAGCCGTCCTTCACCTAGCTTGTTGTTAACACAAAGTTTCTTTTCAGTTGCAAACTCCATTCCATACATATATATTTGGAGGTAGAAGCTCCAACTCGGTTTGACAGTGAAAACTGCAGGAACTTCAAACCGGCACTAGGAAACAGACTGAGAAAGCAGAGAAAAAGTGTCTCCTGCAACCCGTTCCCTTGGTGCTAGAAGAACGAACGTCTCTCCACTTGCTCTGTTCTGAGAGATAAGTGTGTGTGAAAGCCGTCCTTCACCTAGCTTGTTGGGAACACAAAGTTTCTTTTCAGTTGCAAACTCCATTCCATACATATATATGGGGAGGTACAATCTCCAACTCGGTTTTACAGTGAAAACTGCAGGAACTTCAAACCGGCACTAGGAAACAGACTGAGAAAGCAGAGAAAAAGTGTCTCCTGCAACCCGTTCCCTTGGTGCTAGAAGAACGAACGTCTCTCCACTTGCTCAGTTCTGAGAGATAAGTGTGAGTGAAAGCCGTCCTTCACATAGCTTTTTAGGAACACAAAGTTTCTTTTCAGTTGCAAACTCCATTCCATACATATATATGGGGAGGTACTAGCTCCAACTCGGTTTTACAGTGAAAACTGCAGGAACTTCATACCGGCACTAGGAAACAGACTGAGAAAGCAGAGAAAAAGTGTCTCCTGCAACCCGTTCCCTTGGTGCTAGATGAACGAACGTCTCTCCACTTGCTCTGTTCTGAGAGATAAGTGGGTGTGAAAGCCGTCCTTCACCTAGCTTTTTGGGAACACAAAGTTTCTTTTCAGTTGCAAACTCCATTCCATACATATATATTTGGAGGTACAAGCTCCAACTCGGTTTTACAGTGAAAACTGCAGGAACTTCAAACCGGCACTAGGAAACAGACTGAGAAAGCAGAGAAAAAGTGTCTCCTGCAACCCGTTCCCTTGGTGCTAGATGAACGAACGTCTCTCCACTTGCTCAGTTCTGAGAGATAAGTGTGTGTGAAAGCCGTCCTTCACCTAGCTTTTTGGGAACACAAAGTTTCTTTTCAGTTGCAAACTCCATTCCATACATATATATTTGGAGGTAGAAGCTCCAACACGGTTTTACAGTGAAAACTGCAGGAACTTCAAACCGGCACTAGGAAACAGACTGAGAAAGCACAGAAAAAGTGTCTCCTGCAAACCGTTCCCTTGGTGCTAGATGAACGAACGTCTCTCCACTTGCTCAGTTCTGAGAGATAAGTGTGTGTGAAAGCCGTCCTTCACCTAGCTTGTTGGGAACACAAAGTTTCTTTTCAGTTGCAAACTCCATTCCATACATATATATGGGGAGGTACTAACTCCAACTCGGTTTTACAGTGAAAACTGCAGGAACTTCAAACCGGCACTAGGAAACAGACTGAGAAAGCAGAGAAAAAGTGTCTCCTGCAACCCGTTCCCTTGGTGCTAGATGAAGGAACGTCTCTCCACTTGCTCAGTTCTGAGAGATAAGTGTGTGTGAAAGCCGTCCTTCACCTAGCTTGTTGGGAACACAAAGTTTCTTTTCAGTTGCAAACTCCATTCCATACATATATATTTGGAGGTAGAAGCTCCAACTCGGTTTTACAGTGAAAACTGCAGGAACTTCAAACCGGCACTAGGAAACAGTCTGAGAAAGCAGAGAAAAAGTGCCTCCTGCAACCCGTTCCCTTGGTGCTAGATGAACGAACGTCTCTCCACTTGCTCAGTTCTGAGAGATAAGTGTGTGTGAAAGCCGTCCTTCACCTAGCTTGTTGGGAACACAAAGTTTCTTTTCAGTTGCAAACTCCATTCCATACATATATATGGGGAGGTACAAGCTCCAACTCGGTTTTACAGTGAAAACTGCAGGAACTTCAAACCGGCACTAGGAAACAGACTGAGAAAGCAGAGAAAAAGTGTCTCCTGCAACCCGTTCCCTTGGTGCTAGATGAAGGAACGTCTCTCCACTTGCTCAGTTCTGAGAGATAAGTGTGTGTGAAAGACGTCCTTCACCTAGCTTGTTGGGAACACAAAGTTTCTTTTCAGTTGCAAACTCCATTCCATACATATATATGGGGAGGTACTAGCTCCAACTCGGTTTGACAGTGAAAACTGCAGGAACTTCAAACCGGCACTAGGAAACAAACTGAGAAAGCAGAGAAAAAGTGTCTCCTGCAACCCGTTCCCTTGGTGCTAGATGAACGAACGTCTCTCCACTTGCTCAGTTCTCAGAGATAAGTGTGTGTGAAAGCCGTCCTTCACCTAGCTTGTTGGGAACACAAAGTTTCTTTTCAGTTGCAAACTCCATTCCATACATATATATGGGGAGGTACTAGCTCCAACTCGTTTTGACAGTGAAAACTGCAGGAACTTCAAACCGGCACTAGGAAACAGACTGAGAAAGCAGAGAAAAAGTGTCTCCTGCAACCCGTTCCCTTGGTGCTAGATGAACGAACGTCTCTCCACTTGCTCAGTTCTGAGAGATAAGTGTGTGTGAAAGCCGTCCTTCACCTAGCTTGTTGGGAACACAAAGTTTCTTTTCAGTTGCAAACTCCATTCCATACATATATATGGGGAGGTACTAGCTCCAACTCGGTTTGACAGTGAAAACTGCAGGAACTTCAAACCGGCACTAGGAAACAGACTGAGAAAGCAGAGAAAAAGTTTCTCCTGCAACCCGTTCCCTTGGTGCTAGATGAACGAACGTCTCTCCACTTGCTCAGTTCTGAGAGATAAGTTTGTGTGAAAGCCGTCCTTCACCTAAGTGTTTGGGAACACAAAGTTTCTTTTCAGTTGCAAACTCCATTCCATACATATATATTTGTAGGTAGAAGCTCCAACTCGGTTTTACAGTGAAAACTGCAGGAACTTCAAACCGGCACTTGGAAACAGTCTGAGAAAGCAGAGAAAAAGTGCCTCCTGCAACCCGTTCCCTTGGTGCTAGATGAACGAACGTCTCTCCACTTGCTCAGTTCTGAGAGATAAGTGTGTGTGAAAGCCGTCCTTCACCTAGCTTGTTGTTAACACAAAGTTTCTTTTCAGTTGCAAACTCCATTCCATACATATATAAGGGGAGGTACAAGCTCCAACTCGGTTTGACAGTGAAAACTGCAGGAACTTCAAACCGGCACTAGGAAACAGACTGAGAAAGCAGAGAAAAAGTGTCTCCTGCAACCCGTTCCCTTGGTGCTAGAAGAACGAACGTCTCTCCACTTGCTCTGTTCTGAGAGATAAGTGTGTGTGAAAGCCGTCCTTCACCTAGCTTGTTGGGAACACAAAGTTTCTTTTCAGTTGCAAACTCCATTCCATACATATATATTTGGAGGTAGAAGCTCCAACTCGGTTTTACAGTGAAAACTGCAGGAACTTCAAACCGGCACTAGGAAACAGACTGAGAAACAGAGAAAAAGTGACTCCTGCAACCCGTTCCCTTGGTGCTAGATGAACGAACTTCTCTCCACTTGGTCAGTTCTGAGATAACTGTGTGTGAAAGCCGTCCTTCACCTAGCTTTTTGGGAACACAAAGTTTCTTTTCAGTTGCAAACTCCATTCCATACATATATATTTGGAGGTAGAAGCTCCAACACGGTTTTACAGTGAAAACTGCAGGAACTTCAAACCGGCACTAGGAAACAGACTGAGAAAGCAGAGAAAAAGTGTCTCCTGCAAACCGTTCCCTTGGTGCTAGATGAACGAACGTCTCTCCACTTGCTCAGTTCTGAGAGATAAGTGTGTGTGAAAGCCGTCCTTCACCTAGCTTGTTGGGAACACAAAGTTTCTTTTCAGTTGCAAACTCCATTCCATACATATATATGGGGAGGTACTAGCTCCAACTCGGTTTTACAGTGAAAACTGCAGGAACTTCAAACCGGCACTAGGAAACAGACTGAGAAAGCAGAGAAAAAGTGTCTCCTGCAACCCGTTCCCTTGGTGCTAGATGAACGAACGTCTCTCCACTTGCTCAGTTCTGAGAGATAAGTGTGTGTGAAAGCCGTCCTTCACCTAGCTTTTTGGGAACACAAAGTTTCTTTTCAGTTGCAAACTCCATTCCATACATATATATTTGGAGGTAGAAGCTCCAACTCGGTTTTACAGTGAATACTGCAAGAACTTCAAACCGGCACTAGGAAACAGACTGAGAAAGCAGAGAAAAAGTGTCTCCTGCAACCCGTTCCCTTGGTGCTAGATGAACGAACGTCTCTCCACTTGCTCAGTTCTGAGAGATAAGTGTGTGTGAAAGCCGTCCTTCACCTAGCTTGTTGGGAACACAAAGTTTCTTTTCAGTTACAAACTCCATTCCATACATATATATGGGGAGGTACTAGCTCCAACTCTGTTTTACAGTGAAAACTGCAGGAACTTCAAACCGGCACTAGGAAACAGACTGAGAAAGCAGAGAAAAAGTGTCTCCTGCAACCCGTTCCCTTGGTGCTAGATGAACGAACGTCTCTCCACTTGCTCAGTTCTGAGAGATAAGTGTGTGTGAAAGCCGTCCTTCACCTAGCTTGTTGGGAACACAAAGTTTCTTTTCAGTTGCAAACTCCATTCCATACATATATATTTGGAGGTAGAAGCTCCAACACGGTTTTACAGTGAAAACTGCAGGAACTTCAAACCGGCACTAGGAAACAGTCTGAGAAAGCAGAGAAAAAGTGCCTCCTGCAACCCGTTCCCTTGGTGCTAGATGAACGAACGTCTCTCCACTTGCTCAGTTCTGAGAGATAAGTGTGTGTGAAAGCCGTCCTTCACCTAGCTTGTTGGGAACACAAAGTTTCTTTTCAGTTGCAAACTCCATTCCATACATATATATGGGGAGGTACAAGCTCCAACTCGGTTTTACAGTGAAAACTGCAGGAACTTCAAACCGGCACTAGGAAACAGACTGAGAAAGCAGAGAAAATGTGTCTCCTGCAACCCGTTCCCTTGGTGCTAGATGAAGGAACGTCTCTCCACTTGCTCAGTTCTGAGAGATAAGTGTGTGTGAAAGACGTCCTTCACCTAGCTTGTTGGGAACACAAAGTTTCTTTTCAGTTGCAAACTCCATTCAATACATATATATGGGGAGGTACAAGCTCCAACTCGGTTTTACAGTGAAAACCGCAGGAACTTCAAACCGGCACTAGGAAACAGTCTGAGAAAGCAGAGAAAAAGTGTCTTCTGCAACCCGTTCCCTTTGTGCTAGATGAACGAACGTCTCTCCACTTGCTCAGTTCTGAGAGATAAGTGTGTGTGAAAGACGTCCTTCACCTAGCTTGTTGGGAACACAAAGTTTCTTTTCAGTTGCAAACTCCATTCCATACATATATATGGGGAGGTACTAGCTCCAACTCGGTTTGACAGTGAAAACTGCAGGAACTTCAAACCGGCACTAGGAAACAGACTGAGAAAGCAGAGAAAAAGTGTCTCCTGCAACCCGTTCCCTTGGTGCTAGATGAACGAACGTCTCTCCCCTTGCTCAGTTCTGAGAGATAAGTGTGTGTGAAAGCCGTCCTTCACCTAACTGTTTGGGAACACAAAGTTTCTTTTCAGTTGCAAACTCCATTCCATACATATATATTTGGAGGTAGAAGCTCCAACTCGGTTTTACAGTGAAAACTGCAGGAACTTCAAACCGGCACTAGGAAACAGTCTGAGAAAGCAGAGAAAAAGTGCCTCCTGCAACCCGTTCCCTTGGTGCTAGATGAAAGAACGTCTCTCCACTTGCTCAGTTCTGAGAGATAAGTGTGTGTGAAAGCCGTCCTTCACCTAGCTTTTTGTTAACACAAAGTTTCTTTTCAGTTGCAAACTCCATTCCTTACATATATATGGGGAGGTACAAGCTCCAACTTGGTTTGACAGTGAAAACTGCAGGAACTTCAAACCGGCACTAGGAAACAGACTGAGAAAGCAGAGAAAAAGTGTCTCCTGCAACCCGTTCCCTTGGTGCTAGATGAACGAACGTCTCTCCACTTGCTCAGTTCTGAGAGATAAGTGTGTGTGAAAGCCGTCCTTCACCTAGCTTGTTGGGAACACAAAGTTTCTTTTCAGTTGCAAACTCCATTCCATACATATATATTTGGAGGTAGAAGCTCCAACTCGGTTTTACAGTGAAAACTGCAGGAACTTCAAACCGGCACTAGGAAACAGTCTGAGAAAGCAGAGAAAAAGTGCCACTTGCAACCCGTTCCCTTGGTGCTAGATGAACGAACGTCTCTCCACTTGCTCAGTTCTGAGAGATAAGTGTGTGTGAAAGCCGTCCTTCACCTAGCTTGTTGGGAACACAAAGTTTCTTTTCAGTTGCAAACTCCATTCCATACATATATATGGGGAGGTACAAGCTCCAACTCGGTTTTACAGTGAAAACTGCAGGAACTTCAAACCGGCACTAGGAAACAGACTGAGAAAGCAGAGAAAAAGTGTCTCCTGCAACCCGTTCCCTTGGTGCTAGATGAACGAACGTCTCTCCACTTGCTCAGTTCTGAGAGATAAGTGTGTGTGAAAGCCGTCCTTCACATAGCTTGTTGGGAACACAAAGTTTCTTTTCAGTTGCAAACTCCATTCCATACATATATATGGGGAGGTACAAGCTCCAACTCGGTTTTACAGTGAAAACTGCAGGAACTTCAAACCGGCACTAGGAAACAGTCTGAGAAAGCAGAGAAAAAGTGTCTCCTGCAACCCGTTCCCTTGGTGCTAGATGAACGAACGTCTCTCCACTTGCTCAGTTCTGGAGATAAGTGTGTGTGAAAGCCGTCCTTCACATAGCTTGTTGGGAACACAAAGTTTCTTTTCAGTTGCAAACTCCATTCCATACATATATATGGGGAGGTACAAGCTCCAACTCGGTTTGACAGTGAAAACTGCAGGAACTTCAAACCGGCACTAGGAAACAGACTGAGAAAGCAGAGAAAATGTGTCTCCTGCAACCCGTTCCCTTGGTGCTAGAAGAACGAACGTCTCTCCACTTCCTCTGTTCTGAGAGATATGTGAGTGTGAAAGCCGTCCTTCACCTAGCTTGTTGGGAACACAAAGTTTCTTTTCAGTTGCAAACTCCATTCCATACATATATATGGGGAGGTACAATCTCCAACTCGGTTTGACAGTGAAAGCTGCAGGAACTTCAAACCGGCACTAGGAAACAGACTGAGAAAGCAGAGAAAAAGTGTCTCCTGCAACCCGTTCCCTTGGTGCTAGAAGAACGAACGTTTCTCCACTTGCTCAGTTCTGAGAGATAAGTGTGTGTGAAAGTCGTCCTTCACCTAGCTTGTTGGGAACACAAAGTTTATTTTCAGTTGCAAACCCCATTCCATACATATATATGGGGAGGTACAAGCTCCAACTCGGGTTTACAGTGAAAACTGCAGGAACTTCAAACCGGCACTAGGAAACAGACTGAGAAAGCAGAGAAACAGTGTCTCCAGCAACCCGTTCCCTTGGTGCTAGATGAACGAACGTCTCTCCACTTGCTCAGTTCTGAGAGATAAGTGTGTGTGAAAGCCGTCCTTCACATAGCTTTTTGGGAACACAAAGTTTCTTTTCAGTTGCAAACTCCATTCCATACATATATATTTGGAGGTAGAAGCTCCAACACGGTTTTACAGTGAAAACTGCAGGAACTTCAAACCGGCACTAGGAAACAGACTGAGAAAGCAGAGAAAAAGTGTCTCCTGCAAACCGTTCCCTTGGTGCTAGATGAACGAACGTCTCTCCACTTGCTCAGTTCTGAGAGATAAGTGTGTGTGAAAGCCGTCCTTCACCTAGCTTGTTGTGAACACAAAGTTTCTTTTCAGTTGCAAACTCCATTCCATACATATATATGGGGAGGTACTAGCTCCAACTCGGTTTTACAGTGAAAACTGCAGGAACTTCAAACCGGCACTAGGAAACAGACTGAGAAAGCAGAGAAAAAGTGTCTCCTGCAACCCGTTCCCTTGGTGCTAGATGAACGAACGTCTCTCCACTTGCTCAGTTCTGAGAGATAAGTGTGTGTGAAAGCCGTACTTCACCTAGCTTTTTGGGAACACAAAGTTTCTTTTCAGTTGCAAACTCCATTCCATACATATATATTTGGAGGTAGAAGCTCCAACTCGATTTTACAGTGAATACTGCAGGAACTTCAAACCGGCACTAGGAAACAGACTGAGAAAGCAGAGAAAAAGTGTCTCCTGCAACCCGTTCCCTTGGTGCTAGATGAACGAACGTCTCTCCACTTGCTCAGTTCTGAGAGTTAAGTGTGTGTGAAAGCCGTCCTTCACCTAGCTTGTTGGGAACACAAAGTTTGTTTTCAGTTGCAAACTCCATTCCATACATATATATTTGGAGGTAGAAGCTCCAACTCGGTTTTACAGTGAAAACTGCAGGAACTTCAAACCGGCACTAGGAAAAAGTCTGAGAAAGCAGAGAAAAAGTGCCTCCTGCAACCCGTTCCCTTGGTGCTAGATGAACGAACGTCTCTCCACTTGCTCAGTTCTGAGAGATAAGAGTGTGTGAAAGCCGTCCTTCACCTAGCTTTTTGGGAACACAAAGTTTCTTTTCAGTTGCAAACTCCATTCCATACATATATATGGGGAGGTACAAGCTCCAACTCGGTTTTACAGTGAAAACTGCAGGAACTTCAAACCGGCACTAGGAAACAGACTGAGAAAGCAGAGAAAAAGTGTCTCCTGCAACCCGTTCCCTTGGTGCTAGATGAAGGAACGTCTCTCCACTTGCTCAGTTCTGAGAGATAAGTGTGTGTGAAAGACGTCCTTCACCTAGCTTGTTGGGAACACAAAGTTTCTTTTCAGTTGCAAACTCCATTCCATACATATATATGGGGAGGTACAAGCTCCAACTCGGTTTTACAGTGAAAACTGCAGGAACTTCAAACCGGCACTAGGAAACAGTCTGAGAAAGCAGAGAAAAAGTGTCTCCTGCAACCCGTTCCCTTGGTGCTAGATGAACGAACGTCTCTCCACTTGCTCAGTTCTGAGAGATAAGTGTGTGTGAAAGCCGTCCTTCACCTAGCTTGTTGGGAACACAAAGTTTCTTTTCAGTTGCAAACTCCATTCCATACATATATATTTGGAGGTAGAAGCTCCAACTCGGTTTTACAGTGAAAACTGCAGGAACTTCAAACCGGCACTAGGAAACAGTCTGAGAAAGCAGAGAAAAAGTGCCTCTTGCAACCCGTTCCCTTGGTGCTAGATGAACGAACGTCTCTCCACTTGCTCAGTTCTGAGAGATAAGTGTGTGTGAAAGCCGTCCTTCACCTAGCTTGTTGGGAACACAAAGTTTCTTTTCAGTTGCAAACTCCATTCCATACATATATATGGGGAGGTACAAGCTCCAACTCGGTTTTACAGTGAAAACTGCAGGAACTTCAAACCGGCACTAGGAAACAGACTGAGAAAGCAGAGAAAAAGTGTCTCCTGCAACCCGTTCCCTTGGTGCTAGATGAACGAACGTCTCTCCACTTGCTCAGTTCTGAGAGATAAGTGTGTGTGAAAGCCGTCCTTCACATATCTTGTTGGGAACACAAAGTTTCTTTTCAGTTGCAAACTCCATTCCATACATATATATGGGGAGGTACAAGCTCCAACACGGTTTTACAGTGAAAACTGCAGGAACTTCAAACCGGCACTAGGAAACAGTCTGAGAAAGCAGAGAAAAAGTGTCTCCTGCAACCCGTTCCCTTGGTGCTAGATGAACGAACGTCTCTCCACTTGCTCAGTTCTGAGAGATAAGTGTGTGTGAAAGCCGTCCTTCACATAGCTTGTTGGGAACACAAAGTTTCTTTTCAGTTGCAAACTCCATTCCATACATATATATGGGGTGGTACAAGCTCCAACTCGGTTTGACAGTGAAAATTGCAGGAACTTCAAACCGGCACTAGGAAACAGACTGAGAAAGCAGAGAAAATGTGTCTCCTGCAACCCGTTCCCTTGGTGCTAGAAGAACGAACGTCTCTCCACTTGCTCTGTTCTGAGAGATAAGTGTGTGTGAAAGCCGTCCTTCACCTAGCTTGTTGGGAACACAAAGTTTCTTTTCAGTTGCAAACTCCATTCCATACATATATATGGGGAGGTACAATCTCCAACTCGGTTTTACAGTGAAAACTGCAGGAACTTCAAACCGGCACTAGGAAACAGACTGAGAAAGCAGAGAAAAAGTGTCTCCTGCAACCCGTTCCCTTGGTGCTAGAAGAACGAACGTTTCTCCACTTGCTCAGTTCTGAGAGATAAGTGTGTGTGAAAGTCGTCCTTCACCTAGCTTGTTGGGAACACAAAGTTTATTTTCAGTTGCAAACCCCATTCCATACATATATATGGGGAGGTACAAGCTCCAACTCGGGTTTACAGTGAAAACTGCAGGAACTTCAAACCGGCACTAGGAAACAGACTGAGAAAGCAGAGAAACAGTGTCTCCAGCAACCCGTTCCCTTGGTGCTAGATGAACGAACGTCTCTCCACTTGCTCAGTTCTGAGAGATAAGTGTGTGTGAAAGCCGTCCTTCACATAGCTTTTTGGGAACACAAAGTTTCTTTTCAGTTGCAAACTCCATTCCATACATATATATTTGGAGGTAGAAGCTCCAACACGGTTTTACAGTGAAAACTGCAGGAACTTCAAACCGGCACTAGGAAACAGACTGAGAAAGCAGAGAAAAAGTGTCTCCTGCAAACCGTTCCCTTGGTGCTAGATGAACGAACGTCTCTCCACTTGCTCAGTTCTGAGAGATAAGTGTGTGTGAAAGCCGTCCTTCACCTAGCTTGTTGTGAACACAAAGTTTCTTTTCAGTTGCAAACTCCATTCCATACATATATATGGGGAGGTACTAGCTCCAACTCGGTTTTACAGTGAAAACTGCAGGAACTTCAAACCGGCACTAGGAAACAGACTGAGAAAGCAGAGAAAAAGTGTCTCCTGCAACCCGTTCCCTTGGTGCTAGATGAACGAACGTCTCTCCACTTGCTCAGTTCTGAGAGATAAGTGTGTGTGAAAGCCGTACTTCACCTAGCTTTTTGGGAACACAAAGTTTCTTTTCAGTTGCAAACTCCATTCCATACATATATATTTGGAGGTAGAAGCTCCAACTCGATTTTACAGTGAATACTGCAGGAACTTCAAACCGGCACTAGGAAACAGACTGAGAAAGCAGAGAAAAAGTGTCTCCTGCAACCCGTTCCCTTGGTGCTAGATGAACGAACGTCTCTCCACTTGCTCAGTTCTGAGAGATAAGTGTGTGTGAAAGCCGTCCTTCACCTAGCTTGTTGGGAACACAAAGTTTCTTTTCAGTTGCAAACTCCATTCCATACATATATATTTGGAGGTAGAAGCTCCAACTCGGTTTTACAGTGAAAACTGCAGGAACTTCAAACCGGCACTAGGAAAAAGTCTGAGAAAGCAGAGAAAAAGTGCCTCCTGCAACCCGTTCCCTTGGTGCTAGATGAACGAACGTCTCTCCACTTGCTCAGTTCTGAGAGATAAGAGTGTGTGAAAGCCGTCCTTCACCTAGCTTGTTGGGAACACAAAGTTTCTTTTCAGTTGCAAACTCCATTCCATACATATATATGGGGAGGTACAAGCTCCAACTCGGTTTTACAGTGAAAACTGCAGGAACTTCAAACCGGCACTAGGAAACAGACTGAGAAAGCAGAGAAAAAGTGTCTCCTGCAACCCGTTCCCTTGGTGCTAGATGAAGGAACGTCTCTCCACTTGCTCAGTTCTGAGAGATAAGTGTGTGTGAAAGACGTCCTTCACCTAGCTTGTTGGGAACACAAAGTTTCTTTTCAGTTGCAAACTCCATTCCATACATATATATGGGGAGGTACAAGCTCCAACTCGGTTTTACAGTGAAAACTGCAGGAACTTCAAACCGGCACTAGGAAACAGTCTGAGAAAGCAGAGAAAAAGTGTCTCCTGCAACCCGTTCCCTTGGTGCTAGATGAACGAACGTCTCTCCACTTGCTCAGTTCTGAGAGTTAAGTGTGTGTGAAAGCCGTCCTTCACATAGCTTGTTGGGAACACAAAGTTTCTTTTCAGTTGCAAACTCCATTCCATACATGTATATGGGGAGGTACTAGCTCCAACTCGGTTTGACAGTGAAAACTGCAGGAACTTCAAACCGGCACTAGGAAACAGACTGAGAAAGCAGAGAAAAAGTGTCTCCTGCAACCCGTTCCCTTGGTGCTAGATGAACGAACGTCTCTCCACTTGCTCAGTTCTGAGAGATAAGTGTGTGTGAAAGCCGTCCTTCACCTAGCTTGTTGGGAATACAAAGTTTCTTTTCAGTTGCAAACTCCATTCCATACATATATATGGGGAGGTACTAGCTCCAACTCTGTTTGACAGTGAAAACTGCAGGAACTTCAAACCGGCACTAGGAAACAGACTGAGAAAGCAGAGAAAAAGTGTCTCCTGCAACCCGTTCCCTTGGTGCTAGATGAAGGAACGTCTCTCCACTTGCTCAGTTCTGAGAGATAAGTGTGTGTGAAAGCCGTCCTTCACCTAACTGTTTGGGAACACAAAGTTTCTTTTCAGTTGCAAACTCCATTCCATACATATATATTTGGAGGTAGAAGCTCCAACTCGATTTTACAGTGAATACTGCAGGAACTTCAAACCGGCACTAGGAAACAGACTGAGAAAGCAGAGAATAAGTGTCTCCAGCAACCCGTTCCCTTGGTGCTAGATGAACGAACGTCTCTCCACTTGCTCAGTTCTGAGAGATAAGTGTGTGTGAAAGCCGTCCTTCACCTAGCTTGTTGGGAACACAAAGTTTCTTTTCAGTTGCAAACTCCATTCCATACATATATATGGGGAGGTACTAGCTCCAACTCTGTTTTACAGTGAAAACTGCAGGAACTTCAAACCGGCACTAGGAAACAGACTGAGAAAGCAGAGAAAACGTGTCTCCTGCAACCCGTTCCCTTGGTGCTAGATGAACGAACGTCTCTCCACTTGCTCAGTTCTGAGAGATAAGTGTGTGTGAAAGCCGTCCTTCACCTAGCTTGTTGGGAACACAAAGTTTCTTTTCAGTTGCAAACTCCATTCCATACATATATATTTGGAGGTAGAAGCTCCAACTCGGTTTTACAGTGAAAACTGCAGGAACTTCAAACCGGCACTAGGAAACAGTCTGAGAAAGCAGAGAAAAAGTGCCTCCTGCAACCCGTTCCCTTGGTGCTAGATGAACGAACGTCTCTCCACTTGCTCAGTTCTGAGAGATAAGTGTGTGTGAAAGCCGTCCTTCACCTAGCTTGTTGGGAACACAAAGTTTCTTTTCAGTTGCAAACTCCATTCCATACATATATATGGGGAGGTACAAGCTCCAACTCGGTTTTACAGTGAAAACTGCAGGAACTTCAAACCGGCACTAGGAAACAGACTGAGAAAGCAGAGAAAAAGTGTCTCCTGCAACCCGTTCCCTTGGTGATAGATGAAGGAACGTCTCTCCACTTGCTCAGTTCTGAGAGATAAGTGTGTGTGAAAGACGTCCTTCACCTAGCTTGTTGGGAACACAAAGTTTCTTTTCAGTTGCAAACTCCATTCCATACATATATATGGGGAGGTACAAGCTCCAACTCGGTTTTACAGTGAAAACTGCAGGATCTTCAAACCGGCACTAGGAAACAGTCTGAGAAAGCAGAGAAAAAGTGTCTCCTGCAACCCGTTCCCTTGGTGCTAGATGAACGAACGTCTCTCCACTTGCTCAGTTCTGAGAGATAAGTGTGTGTGAAAGCCGTCCTTCACCTAGCTTGTTGGGAACACAAAGTTTCTTTTCAGTTGCAAACTCCATTCCATACATATATATGGGGAGGTACTAGCTCCAACTCGGTTTGACAGTGAAAACTGCAGGAACTTCAAACCGGCACTAGGAAACAGACTGAGAAAGCAGAGAAAAAGTGTCTCCTGCAACCCGTTCCCTTGGTGCTAGATGAACGAACGTCTCTCCACTTGCTCAGTTCTGAGAGATAAGTTTGTGTGAAAGCCGTCCTTCACCTAGCTTGTTGGGAATACAAAGTTTCTTTTCAGTTGCAAACTCCATTCCATACATATATATGGGGAGGTACTAGCTCCAACTCTGTTTGACAGTGAAAACTGCAGGAACTTCAAACCGGCACTAGGAAACAGACTGAGAAAGCAGAGAAAAAGTGTCTCCTGCAACCCGTTCCCTTGGTGCTAGATGAAGGAACGTCTCTCCACTTGCTCAGTTCTGAGAGATAAGTGTGTGTGAAAGCCGTCCTTCACCTAACTGTTTGGGAACACAAAGTTTCTTTTCAGTTGCAAACTCCATTCCATACATATATATTTGGAGGTAGAAGCTCCAACTCGATTTTACAGTGAATACTGCAGGAACTTCAAACCGGCACTAGGAAACAGACTGAGAAAGCAGAGAAAAAGTGTCTCCAGCAACCCGTTCCCTTGGTGCTAGATGAACGAACGTCTCTCCACTTGCTCAGTTCTGAGAGATAAGTGTGTGTGAAAGCCGTCCTTCACCTAGCTTGTTGGGAACACAAAGTTTCTTTTCAGTTGCAAACTCCATTCCATACATATATATGGGGAGGTACTAGCTCCAACTCTGTTTTACAGTGAAAACTGCAGGAACTTCAAACCGGCACTAGGAAACAGACTGAGAAAGCAGAGAAAACGTGTCTCCTGCAACCCGTTCCCTTGGTGCTAGATGAACGAACGTCTCTCCACTTGCTCAGTTCTGAGAGATAAGTGTGTGTGAAAGCCGTCCTTCACCTAGCTTGTTGGGAACACAAAGTTTCTTTTCAGTTGCAAACTCCATTCCATACATATATATTTGGAGGTAGAAGCTCCAACTCGGTTTTACAGTGAAAACTGCAGGAACTTCAAACCGGCACTAGGAAACAGTCTGAGAAAGCAGAGAAAAAGTGCCTCCTGCAACCCGTTCCCTTGGTGCTAGATGAACGAACGTCTCTCCACTTGCTCAGTTCTGAGAGATAAGTGTGTGTGAAAGCCGTCCTTCACCTAGCTTGTTGGGAACACAAAGTTTCTTTTCAGTTGCAAACTCCATTCCATACATATATATGGGGAGGTACAAGCTCCAACTCGGTTTTACAGTGAAAACTGCAGGAACTTCAAACCGGCACTAGGAAACAGACTGAGAAAGCAGAGAAAAAGTGTCTCCTGCAACCCGTTCCCTTGGTGATAGATGAAGGAACGTCTCTCCACTTGCTCAGTTCTGAGAGATAAGTGTGTGTGAAAGACGTCCTTCACCTAGCTTGTTGGGAACACAAAGTTTCTTTTCAGTTGCAAACTCCATTCCATACATATATATGGGGAGGTACAAGCTCCAACGCGGTTTTACAGTGAAAACTGCAGGAACTTCAAACCGGCACTAGGAAACAGTCTGAGAAAGCAGAGAAAAAGTGTCTCCTGCAACCCGTTCCCTTGGTGCTAGAAGAACGAACGTCTCTCCACTTGCTCAGTTCTGAGAGATAAGTGTGTGTGAAAGCCGTCCTTCACCTAGCTTGTTGGGAACACAAAGTTTCTTTTCACTTGCAAACTCCATTCCATACATATATATGGGGAGGTACTAGTTCCAACTCGGTTTGACAGTGAAAACTGCAGGAACTTCAAACCGGCACTAGGAAACAGACTGAGAAAGCAGAGAAAAAGTGTCTCCTGCAACCCGTTCCCTTGGTGCTAGATGAACGAACGTCTCTCCACTTGCTCAGTTCTGAGAGATAAGTGTGTGTGAAAGCCGTCCTTCACCTAGCTTGTTGGGAACACAAAGTTTCTTTTCAGTTGCAAACTCCATTCCATACATATATATGGGGAGGTACTAGCTCCAACTCGGTTTGACAGTGAAAACTGCAGGAACTTCAAACCGGCACTAGGAAACAGACTGAGAAAGCAGAGAAAAAGTGTCTCCTGCAACCCGTTCCCTTGGTGCTAGATGAACGAACGTCTCTCAACTTGCTCAGTTCTGAGAGATAAGTGTGTGTGAAAGCCGTCCTTCACCTAACTGTTTGGGAACACAAAGTTTCTTTTCAGTTGTAAACTCCATTCCATACATATATATTTGGAGGTAGAAGCTCCAACTCGGTTTTACAGTGAAAACTGCAGGAACTTCAAACCGGCACTAGGAAACAGTCTGAGAAAGCAAAGAAAAAGTGCCTCCTGCAACCCGTTCCCTTGGTGCTAGATGAACGAACGTCTCTCCACTTGCTCAGTTCTGAGAGATAAGTGTGTGTGAAAGCCGTCCTTCACCTAGCTTGTTGTTAACACAAAGTTTCTTTTCAGTTGCAAACTCCATTCCATACATATATATGGGGAGGTACAAGCTCCAACTTGGTTTGACAGTGAAAACTGCAGGAACTTCAAACCGGCACTAGGAAACAGACTGAGAAAGCAGAGAAAAAGTGTCTCCTGCAACCCGTTCCCTTGGTGCTAGATGAAGGAACGTCTCTCCACTTGCTCAGTTCTGAGAGATAAGTGTGTGTGAAAGACGTCCTTCACCTAGCTTGTTGGGAACACAAAGTTTCTTTTCAGTTGCAAACTCCATTCCATACATATATATGGGGAGGTAAAAGCTCCAACTCGGTTTTACAGTGAAAACTGCAGGAACTTCAAACCGGCACTAGGAATCAGTCTGAGAAAGCAGAGAAAAAGTGTCTCCTGCAACCCGTTCCCTTGGTGCTAGATGAACGAACGTCTCTCCACTTGCTCAGTTCTGAGAGATAAGTGTGTGTGAAAGCCGTCCTTCACCTAGCTTGTTGGGAACACAAAGTTTCTTTTCAGTTGCAAACTCCATTCCATACATATATATGGGGAGGTACTAGCTCCAACTCGGTTTGACAGTGAAAACTGCAGGAACTTCAAACCGGCACTAGGAAACAGACTGAGAAAGCAGAGAAAAAGTGTCTCCTGCAACCCGTTCCCTTGGTGCTAGATGAAGGAACGTCTCTCCACTTGCTCAGTTCTGAGAGATAAGTGTGTGTGAAAGACGTCCTTCACCTAGCTTGTTGGGAACACAAAGTTTCTTTTCAGTTGCAAACTCCATTCCATACATATATATGGGGAGGTACAAGCTCCAACTCGGTTTTACAGTGAAAACTGCAGGAACTTCAAACCGGCACTAGGAATCAGTCTGAGAAAGCAGAGAAAAAGTGTCTCCTGCAACCCGTTCCCTTGGTGCTAGATGAACGAACGTCTCTCCACTTGCTCAGTTCTGAGAGATAAGTGTGTGTGAAAGCCGTCCTTCACCTAGCTTGTTGGGAACACAAAGTTTCTTTTCAGTTGCAAACTCCATTCCATACATATATATGGGGAGGTACTAGCTCCAACTCGGTTTGACAGTGAAAACTGCAGGAACTTCAAACCGGCACTAGGAAACAGACTGAGAAAGCAGAGAAAAAGTGTCTCTTGCAACCCGTTCCCTTGGTGCTAGATGAACGAACGTCTCTCCACTTGCTCAGTTCTGAGAGATAAGTGTGTGTGAAAGCCGTCCTTCACCTAGCTTGTTGGGAATACAAAGTTTCTTTTCAGTTGCAAACTCCATTCCATACATATATATGGGGAGGTACTAGCTCCAACTCGGTTTGACAGTGAAAACTGCAGGAACTTCAAACCGGCACTAGGAAACAGACTGAGAAAGCAGAGAAAAAGTGTCTCCTGCAACCCGTTCCCTTGGTGCTAGATGAACGAACGTCTCTCCACTTGCTCAGTTCTGAGAGATAAGTGTGTGTGAAAGCCGTCCTTCACCTAACTGTTTGGGAACACAAAGTTTCTTTTCAGTTGCAAACTCCATTCCATACATATATATTTGGAGGTAGAAGCTCCAACTCGGTTTTACAGTGAAAACTGCAGGAACTTCAAACCGGCACTAGGAAACAGTCTGAGAAAGCAGAGAAAAAGTGCCTCCTGCAACCCGTTCCCTTGGTGCTAGATGAACGAACGTCTCTCCACTTGCTCAGTTCTGAGAGATAAGTGTGTGTGAAAGCCGTCCTTCACCTAGCTTGTTGTTAACACAAAGTTTCTTTTCAGTTGCAAACTCCATTCCATACATATATATGGGGAGGTACAAGCTCCAACTTGGTTTGACAGTGAAAACTGCAGGAACTTCAAACCGGCACTAGGAAACAGACTGAGAAAGCAGAGAAAAAGTGCCTCCTGCAACCCGTTCCCTTGGTGCTAGATGAACGAACGTCTCTCCACTTGCTCAGTTCTGAGAGATAAGTGTGTGTGAAAGCCGTCCTTCACCTAGCTTGTTGGGAACACAAAGTTTCTTTTCAGTTGCAAACTCCATTCCATACATATATATGGGGAGGTACAAGCTCCAACTCGGTTTTACAGTGAAAACTGCAGGAACTTCAAACCGGCACTAGGAAACAGACTTAGAAAGCAGAGAAAAAGTGTCTCCTGCAACCCGTTCCCTTGGTGCTAGGTGAAGGAACGTCTCTCCACTTGCTCAGTTCTGAGAGATAAGTGTGTGTGAAAGACGTCCTTCACCTAGCTTGTTGGGAACACAAAGTTTCTTTTCAGTTGCAAACTCCATTCCATACATATATATGGGGAGGTACAAGCTCCAACTCGGTTTTACAGTGAAAACTGCAGGAACTTCAAACCGGCACTAGGAATCAGTCTGAGAAAGCAGAGAAAAAGTGTCTCCTGCAACCCGTTCCCTTGGTGCTAGATGAACGAACGTCTCTCCACTTGCTCAGTTCTGAGAGATAAGTGTGTGTGAAAGCCGTCCTTCACCTAGCTTGTTGGGAACACAAAGTTTCTTTTCAGTTGCAAACTCCATTCCATACATATATATGGGGAGGTACTAGCTCCAACTCGGTTTTACAGTGAAAACTGCAGGAACTTCAAACCGGCACTAGGAAACAGACTGAGAAAGCAGAGAAAAAGTGTCTCCTGCAACCCGTTCCCTTGGTGCTAGATGAACGAACGTCTCTCCACTTGCTCAGTTCTGAGAGATAAGTGTGTGTGAAAGCCGTCCTTCACCTAGCTTGTTGGGAATACAAAGTTTCTTTTCAGTTGCAAACTCCATTCCATACATATATATGGGGAGGTACTAGCTACAACTCGGTTTGACAGTGAAAACTGCAGGAACTTCAAACCGGCACTAGGAAACAGACTGAGAAAGCAGAGAAAAAGTGTCTCCTGCAACCCGTTCCCTTGGTGCTAGATGAACGAACGTCTCTCCACTTGCTCAGTTCTGAGAGATAAGTGTGTGTGAAAGCCGTCCTTCACCTAACTGTTTGGGAACACAAAGTTTCTTTTCAGTTGCAAACTCCATTCCATACATATATATTTGGAGGTAGAAGCTCCAACTCGGTTTTACAGTGAAAACTGCAGGAACTTCAAACCGGCACTAGGAAACAGTCTGAGAAAGCAGAGAAAAAGTGCCTCCTGCAACCCGTTCCCTTGGTGCTAGATGAACGAACGTCTCTCCACTTGCTCAGTTCTGAGAGATAAGTGTGTGTGAAAGCCGTCCTTCACCTAGCTTGTTGTTAACACAAAGTTTCTTTTCAGTTGCAAACTCCATTCCATACATATATATGGGGAGGTACAAGCTCCAACTTGGTTTGACAGTGAAAACTGCAGGAACTTCAAACCGGCACTAGGAAACAGACTGAGAAAGCAGAGAAAAAGTGCCTCCTGCAACCCGTTCCCTTGGTGCTAGATGAACGAACGTCTCTCCACTTGCTCAGTTCTGAGAGATAAGTGTGTGTGAAAGCCGTCCTTCACCTAGCTTGTTGGGAACACAAAGTTTCTTTTCAGTTGCAAACTCCATTCCATACATATATATGGGGAGGTACAAGCTCCAACTCGGTTTTACAGTGAAAACTGCAGGAACTTCAAACCGGCACTAGGAAACAGACTGAGAAAGCAGAGAAAAAGTGTTTCCTGCAACCCGTTCCCTTGGTGCTAGATGAAGGAACGTCTCTCCACTTGCTCAGTTCTGAGAGACAAGTGTGTGTGAAAGACGTCCTTCACCTAGCTTGTTGGGAACACAAAGTTTCTTTTCAGTTGCAAACTCCATTCCATACATATATATGGGGAGGTATAAGCTCCAACTCGGTTTTACAGTGAAAACTGCAGGAACTTCAAACCGGCACTAGGAAACAGTCTGAGAAAGCAGAGAAAAAGTGTCTCCTGCAACCCGTTCCCTTGGTGCTAGATGAACGAACGTCTCTCCACTTGCTCAGTTCTGAGAGATAAGTGTGTGTGAAAGCCGTCCTTCACCTAGCTTGTTGGGAACACAAAGTTTCTTTTCAGTTGCAAACTCCATTCCATACATATATATGGGGAGGTACTAGCTCCAACTCGGTTTGACAGTGAAAACTGCAGGAACTTCAAACCGGCACTAGGAAACAGACTGAGAAAGCAGAGAAAAAGTGTCTCCTGCAACCCGTTCCCTTGGTGCTAGATGAACGAACGTCTCTCCACTTGCTCAGTTCTGAGAGATAAGTGTGTGTGAAAGCCGTCCTTCACATAACTGTTTGGGAACACAAAGTTTCTTTTCAGTTGCAAACTCCATTCCATACATATATATTTGGAGGTAGAAGCTCCAAATCGGTTTTACAGTGAAAACTGCAGGAACTTCAAAACGGCACTAGGAAACAGTCTGAGAAAGCAGAGAAAAAGTGCCTCCTGCAACCCGTTCCCTTGGTGCTAGATGAACGAACGTCTCTCCACTTGCTCAGTTCTGAGAGATAAGTGTGTGTGAAAGCCGTCCTTCACCTAGCTTGTTGTTAACACAAAGTTTCTTTTCAGTTGCAAACTCCATTCCATACATATATATGGGTAGGTACAAGCTCCAACTTGGTTTGACAGTGAAAACTGCAGGAACTTCAAACCGGCACTAGGAAACAGACTGAGAAAGCAGAGAAAAAGTGTCTCCTGCAACCCGTTCCCTTGGTGCTAGAAGAACGAACGTCTCTCCACTTGCTCAGTTCTGAGAGATAAGTGTGTGTGAAAGCCGTCCTTCACCTAGCTTGTTGGGAACACAAAGTTTCTTTTCAGTTGCAAACTCCATTCCATACATATATATGGGGAGGTACTAGCTCCAACTCGGTTTTACAGTGAAAACTGCAGGAACTTCAAACCGGCACTAGGAAACAGACTGAGAAAGCAGAGAAAAAGTGTCTCCTGCAACCCGTTCCCTTGGTGCTAGAAGAACGAACGTCTCTCCACTTGCTCAGTTCTGAGAGATTAGTGTGTGTGAAAGCCGTCCTTCACCTAGCTTGTTGGGAACACAAAGTTTCTTTTCAGTTGCAAACTCCATTCCATACATATATATGGGGAGGTACTAGCTCCAACTCGGTTTTACAGTGAAAACTGCAGGAACTTCAAACCGGCACTAGGAAACAGACTGAGAAAGCAGAGAAAAAGTGTCTCCTGCAACCCGTTCCCTTGGTGCTAGATGAACGAACGTCTCTCCACTTGCTCAGTTCTGAGAGATAAGTGTGTGTGAAAGCCGTCCTTCACATAGCTTGTTGGGAACACAAAGTTTCTTTTCAGTTGCAAACTCCATTCCATACATATATATGGGGAGGTACTAGCTCCAACTCGGTTTTACAGTGAAAACTGCAGGAACTTCAAAACGGCACTAGGAAACAGACTGAGAAAGCAGAGAAAAAGTGTCTCCTGCAACCCGTTCCCTTGGTGCTAGATGAACGAACGTCTCTCCACTTGCTCAGTTCTGAGAGATAAGTGTGTGTGAAAGCCGTCCTTCACCTATCTTGTTGGGAACACAAAGTTTCTTTTCAGTTGCAAACTCCATTCCATACATATATATTTGGAGGTAGAAGCTCCAACTCGGTTTTACACTGAATACTGCAGGAACTTCAAACCGGCACTAGGAAACAGACTGAGAAAGCAGAGAAAAAGTGTCTCCTGCAACCCGTTCCCTTGGTGCTAGATGAACGAACGTCTCTCCACTTGCTCAGTTCTGAGAGATAAGTGTGTGTGAAAGCCGTCCTTCACCTAGCTTGTTGGGAACACAAAGTTTCTTTTCAGTTGCAAACTCCATTCCATACATATATATTTGGAGGTAGAAGCTCCAACTCGGTTTTACAGTGAAAACTGCAGGAACTTCAAACCGGCACTAGGAAACAGTCTGAGAAAGCAGAGAAAAAGTGCCTCCTGCAACCCGTTCCATTGGTGCTAGATGAACGAACGTCTCTCCACTTGCTCAGTTCTGAGAGATAAGTGTGTGTGAAAGCCGTCCTTCACCTAGCTTGTTGGGAACACAAAGTTTCTTTTCAGTTGCAAACTCCATTCCATACATATATATGGGGAGGTACAAGCTCCAACTCGGATTTACAGTGAAAACTGCAGGAACTTCAAACCGGCACTAGGAAACAGACTGAGAAAGCAGAGAAAAAGTGTCTCCTGCAACCCGTTCCCTTGGTGCTAGATGAACGAACGTCTCTCCACTTGCTCAGTTCTGAGAGATAAGTGTGTGTGAAAGACGTCCTTCACCTAGCTTGTTGGGAACACAAAGTTTCTTTTCAGTTGCAAACTCCATTCCATACATATATATGGGGAGGTACAAGCTCCAACTCGGTTTTACAGTGAAAACTGCAGGAACTTCAAACCGGCACTAGGAAACAGACTGAGAAAGCAGAGAAAAAGTGTCTCCTGCAACCCGTTCCCTTGGTGCTAGATGAACGAACGTCTCTCCACTTGCTCAGTTCTGAGAGATAAGTGTGTGTGAAAGCCGTCCTTCACCTAGCTTGTTGGGAACACAAAGTTTCTTTTCAGTTGCAAACTCCATTCCATACATATATATGGGGAGGTACTAGCTCCAACTCGGTTTTACAGTGAAAACTGCAGGAACTTCAAACCGGCACTAGGAAACAGACTGAGAAAGCAGAGAAAAAGTGTCTCCTGCAACCCGTTCCCTTGGTGCTAGATGAACGAACCTCTCTCCACTTGCTCAGTTCTGAGAGATAAGTGTGTGTGAAAGCCGTCCTTCACCTAGCTTGTTGGGAACACAAAGTTTCTTTTCAGTTGCAAACTCCATTCCATACATATATATGGGGAGGTACTAGCTCCAACTCGGTTTGACAGTGAAAACTGCAGGAACTTCAAACCGGCACTAGGAAACAGACTGAGAAAGCAGAGAAAAAGTGTCTCCTGCAACCCGTTCCCTTGGTGCTAGATGAACGAACGTCTCTCCACTTGCTCAGTTCTGAGAGATAAGTGTGTGTGAAAGCCGTCCTTCACCTAGCTTTTTGGGAACACAAAGTTTCTTTTCAGTTGCAAACTCCATTCCATACATATATATTTGGAGGTAGAAGCTCCAACCCGGTTTTACAGTGAAAACTGCAGGAACTTCAAACCGGCACTAGGAAACAGTCTGAGAAAGCAGAGAAAAAGTGTCTCCTGCAACCCGTTCCCTTGGTGCTAGATGAACGAACGTCTCTCCACTTGCTCAGTTCTGAGAGATAAGTGTGTGTTAAAGCCGTCCTTCACCTAGCTTGTTGTTAACACAAAGTTTCTTTTCAGTTGCAAACTCCATTCCATACATATATATGGGGAGTTACTAGCTCCAACTCGGTTTGACAGTGAAAACTGCAGGAACTTCAAACCGGCACTAGGAAACAGACTGAGAAAGCAGAGAAAAAGTGTCTCCTGCAACCCGTTCCCTTGGTGCTAGAAGAACGAACGTCTCTCCACTTGCTCAGTTCTGAGAGATAAGTGTGTGTGAAAGCCGTCCTTCACCTAGCTTGTTGGGAACACAAAGTTTCTTTTCAGTTGCAAACTCCATTCCATACATATATATGGGGAGGTACTAGCTCCAACTCGGTTTTACAGTGAAAACTGCAGGAACTTCAAACCGGCACTAGGAAACAGACTGAGAAAGCAGAGAAAAAGTGTCTCCTGCAACCCGTTCCCTTGGTGCTAGAAGAACGAACGTCTCTCCACTTGCTCAGTTCTGAGAGATAAGTGTGTGTGAAAGCCGTCCTTCACCTAGCTTGTTGGGAACACAAAGTTTCTTTTCAGTTGCAAACTCCATTCCATACATATATATGGGGAGGTACTAGCTCCAACTCGGTTTTACAGTGAAAACTGCAGGAACTTCAAACCGGCACTAGGAAACAGACTGAGAAAGCAGAGAAAAAGTGTCTCCTGCAACCCGTTCCCTTGGTGCTAGATGAACGAACGTCTCTCCACTTGCTCAGTTCTGAGAGATAAGTGTGTGTGAAAGCCGTCCTTCACATAGCTTTTTGGGAACACAAAGTTTCTTTTCAGTTGCAAACTCCATTCCATACATATATATGGGGAGGTACTAGCTCCAACTCGGTTTTACAGTGAAAACTGCAGGAACTTCAAACTGGCACTAGGAAACAGACTGAGAAAGCAGAGAAAAAGTGTCTCCTGCAACCCGTTCCCTTGGTGCTAGATGAACGAACGTCTCTCCACTTGCTCAGTTCTGAGAGATAAGTGTGTGTGAAAGCCGTCCTTCACCTAGCTTGTTGGGAACACAAAGTTTCTTTTCAGTTGCAAACTCCATTCCATACATATATATTTGGAGGTAGAAGCTCCAACTCGGTTTTACACTGAATACTGCAGGAACTTCAAACCGGCACTAGGAAACAGACTGAGAAAGCAGAGAAAAAGTGTCTCCTGCAAACCGTTCCCTTGGTGCTAGATGAACGAACGTCTCTCCACTTGCTCAGTTCTGAGAGATAAGTGTGTGTGAAAGACGTCCTTCACCTAGCTTGTTGGGAACACAAAGTTTCTTTTCAGTTGCAAACTCCATTCCATACATATATATGGGGAGGTACAAGCTCCAACTCGGTTTTACAGTGAAAACTGCAGGAACTTCAAACCGGCACTAGGAAACAGACTGAGAAAGCAGAGAAAAAGTGTCTCCTGCAACCCGTTCCCTTGGTGCTAGATGAACGAACGTCTCTCCACTTGCTCAGTTCTGAGAGATAAGTGTGTGTGAAAGACGTCCTTCACCTAGCTTGTTGGGAACACAAAGTTTCTTTTCAGTTGCAAACTCCATTCCATACATATATATGGGGAGGTACAAGCTCCAACTCGGTTTTACAGTGAAAACTGCAGGAACTTCAAACCGGCACTAGGAAACAGACTGAGAAAGCAGAGAAAAAGTGTCTCCTGCAACCCGTTCCCTTGGTGCTAGATGAACGAACGTCTCTCCACTTGCTCAGTTCTGAGAGATAAGTGTGTGTGAAAGCCGTCCTTCACCTAGCTTGTTGGGAACACAAAGTTTCTTTTCAGTTGCAAACTCCATTCCATACATATATATGGGGAGGTACTAGCTCCAACTCGGTTTTACAGTGAAAACTGCAGGAACTTCAAACCGGCACTAGGAAACAGACTGAGAAAGCAGAGAAAAAGTGTCTCCTGCAACCCGTTCCCTTGGTGCTAGATGAACGAACGTCTCTCCACTTGCTCAGTTCTGAGAGATAAGTGTGTGTGAAAGCCGTCCTTCACCTAGCTTGTTGGGAACACAAAGTTTCTTTTCAGTTGCAAACTCCATTCCATACATATATATGGGGAGGTACTAGCTCCAACTCGGTTTGACAGTGAAAACTGCAGGAACTTCAAACCGGCACTAGGAAACAGACTGAGAAAGCAGAGAAAAAGTGTCTCCTGCAACCCGTTCCCTTGGTGCTAGATGAACGAACGTCTCTCCACTTGCTCAGTTCTGAGAGATAAGTGTGTGTGAAAGCCGTCCTTCACCTAGCTTTTTGGGAACACAAAGTTTCTTTTCAGTTGCAAACTCCATTCCATACATATATATTTGGAGGTAGAAGCTCCAACCCGGTTTTACAGTGAAAACTGCAGGAACTTCAAACCGGCTCTAGGAAACAGTCTGAGAAAGCAGAGAAAAAGTGTCTCCTGCAACCCGTTCCCTTGGTGCTAGATGAACGAACGTCTCTCCACTTGCTCAGTTCTGAGAGATAAGTGTGTGTGAAAGCCGTCCTTCACCTAGCTTGTTGGGAACACAAAGTTTCTTTTCAGTTGCAAACTCCATTCCATACATATATATGGGGAGGTACTAGCTCCAACTCGGTTTTACAGTGAAAACTGCAGGAACTTCAAACTGGCACTAGGAAACAGACTGAGAAAGCAGAGAAAAAGTGTCTCCTGCAACCCGTTCCCTTGGTGCTAGATGAACGAACGTCTCTCCACTTGCTCAGTTCTGAGAGATAAGTGTGTGTGAAAGCCGTCCTTCACCTAGCTTGTTGGGAACACAAAGTTTCTTTTCAGTTGCAAACTCCATTCCATACATATATATTTGGAGGTAGAAGCTCCAACTCGGTTTTACACTGAATACTGCAGGAACTTCAAACCGGCACTAGGAAACAGACTGAGAAAGCAGAGAAAAAGTGTCTCCTGCAACCCGTTCCCTTGGTGCTAGATGAACGAACGTCTCTCCACTTGCTCAGTTCTGAGAGATAAGTGTGTGTGAAAGCCGTCCTTCACCTAGCTTGTTGGGAACACAAAGTTTCTTTTCAGTTGCAAACTCCATTCCATACATATATATGGGGAGGTACTAGCTCCAACTCTGTTTTACAGTGAAAACTGCAGGAACTTCAAACCGGCACTAGGAAACAGACTGAGAAAGCAGAGAAAAAGTGTCTCCTGCAACCCGTTCCCTTGGTGCTAGATGAACGAACGTCTCTCCACTTGCTCAGTTCTGAGAGATAAGTGTGTGTGAAAGCCGTCCTTCAACTAGCTTGTTGGGAACACAAAGTTTCTTTTCAGTTGCAAACTCCATTCCATACATATATATTTGGAGGTAGAAGCTCCAACTCGGTTTTACAGTGAAAACTGCAGGAACTTCAAACCGGCACTAGGAAACAGTCTGAGAAAGCAGAGAAAAAGTGCCTCCTGCAACCCGTTCCCTTGGTGCTAGATGAACGAACGTCTCTCCACTTGCTCAGTTCTGAGAGATAAGTGTGTGTGAAAGCCGTCCTTCACCTAGCTTGTTGGGAACACAAAGTTTCTTTTCAGTTGCAAACTCCATTCCATACATATATATGGGGAGGTACAAGCTCCAACTCGGTTTTACAGTGAAAACTGTAGGAACTTCAAACCGGCACTAGGAAACAGACTGAGAAAGCAGAGAAAAAGTGTCTCCTGCAACCCGTTCCCTTGGTGCTAGATGAACGAACGTCTCTCCACTTGCTCAGTTCTGAGAGATAAGTGTGTGTGAAAGCCGTCCTTCACCTAGCTTTTTGGGAACACAAAGTTTCTTTTCAGTTGCAAACTCCATTCCATACATATATATTTGGAGGTAGAAGCTCCAACCCGGTTTTACAGTGAAAACTGCAGGAACTTCAAACCGGCACTAGGAAACAGTCTGAGAAAGCAGAGAAAAAGTGTCTCCTGCAACCCGTTCCCTTGGTGCTAGATGAACGAACGTCTCTCCACTTGCTCAGTTCTGAGAGATAAGTGTGTGTTAAAGCCGTCCTTCACCTAGCTTGTTGTTAACACAAAGTTTCTTTTCAGTTGCAAACTCCATTCCATACATATATATGGGGAGTTACTAGCTCCAACTCGGTTTGACAGTGAAAACTGCAGGAACTTCAAACCGGCACTAGGAAACAGACTGAGAAAGCAGAGAAAAAGTGTCTCCTGCAACCCGTTCCCTTGGTGCTAGATGAACGAAAGTCTCTCCACTTGCTCAGTTCTGAGAGTTAAGTGTGTGTGAAAGCCGTCCTTCACCTAGCTTGTTGGGAACACAAATTTTCTTTTCAGTTGCAAACTCCATTCCATACATATATATGGGGAGGTACAAGCTCCAACTCGGTTTTACAGTGAAAACTGCAGGAACTTCAAACCGGCACTAGGAAACAGACTGAGAAAGCAGAGAAAAAGTGTCTCCTGCAACCCGTTCCCTTGGTGCTAGATGAACGAACGTCTCTCCACTTGCTCAGTTCTGAGAGATAAGTGTGTGTGAAAGCCGTCCTTCACCTAGCTTGTTGGGAACACAAAGTTTCTTTTCAGTTGCAAACTCCATTCCATACATATATATTTGGAGGTAGAAGCTCCAACCCGGTTTTACAGTGAAAACTGCAGGAACTTCAAACCGGCACTAGGAAACAGTCTGAGAAAGCAGAGAAAAAGTGTCTCCTGCAACCCGTTCCCTTGGTGCTAGATGAACGAACGTCTCTCCACTTGCTCAGTTCTGAGAGATAAGTGTGTGTGAAAGCCGTCCTTCACCTAGCTTTTTGGGAACACAAAGTTTCTTTTCAGTTGCAAACTCCATTCCATACATATATATTTGGAGGTAGAAGCTCCAACCCGGTTTTACAGTGAAAACTGCAGGAACTTCAAACCGGCACTAGGAAACAGTCTGAGAAAGCAGAGAAAAAGTGTCTCCTGCAACCCGTTCCCTTGGTGCTAGATGAACGAACGTCTCTCCACTTGCTCAGTTCTGAGAGATAAGTGTGTGTGAAAGCCGTCCTTCACCTAGCTTGTTGGGAACACAAAGTTTCTTTTCAGTTGCAAACTCCATTCCATACATATATATGGGGAGGTACTAGCTCCAACTCGGTTTTACAGTGAAAACTGCAGGAACTTCAAACTGGCACTAGGAAACAGACTGAGAAAGCAGAGAAAAAGTGTCTCCTGCAACCCGTTCCCTTGGTGCTAGATGAACGAACGTCTCTCCACTTGCTCAGTTCTGAGAGATAAGTGTGTGTGAAAGCCGTCCTTCACCTAGCTTGTTGGGAACACAAAGTTTCTTTTCAGTTGCAAACTCCATTCCATACATATATATTTGGAGGTAGAAGCTCCAACTCGGTTTTACACTGAATACTGCAGGAACTTCAAACCGGCACTAGGAAACAGACTGAGAAAGCAGAGAAAAAGTGTCTCCTGCAACCCGTTCCCTTGGTGCTAGATGAACGAACGTCTCTCCACTTGCTCAGTTCTGAGAGATAAGTGTGTGTGAAAGCCGTCCTTCACCTAGCTTGTTGGGAACACAAAGTTTCTTTTCAGTTGCAAACTCCATTCCATACATATATATGGGGAGGTACTAGCTCCAACTCGGTTTTACAGTGAAAACTGCAGGAACTTCAAACTGGCACTAGGAAACAGACTGAGAAAGCAGAGAAAAAGTGTCTCCTGCAACCCGTTCCCTTGGTGCTAGATGAACGAACGTCTCTCCACTTGCTCAGTTCTGAGAGATAAGTGTGTGTGAAAGCCGTCCTTCACCTAGCTTGTAGGGAACACAAAGTTTCTTTTCAGTTGCAAACTCCATTCCATACATATATATTTGGAGGTAGAAGCTCCAACTCGGTTTTACACTGAATACTGCAGGAACTTCAAACCGGCACTAGGAAACAGACTGAGAAAGCAGAGAAAAAGTGTCTCCTGCAACCCGTTCCCTTGGTGCTAGATGAACGAACGTCTCTCCACTTGCTCAGTTCTGAGAGATAAGTGTGTGTGAAAGCCGTCCTTCACCTAGCTTGTTGGGAACACAAAGTTTCTTTTCAGTTGCAAACTCCATTCCATACATATATATGGGGAGGTACTAGCTCCAACTCTGTTTTACAGTGAAAACTGCAGGAACTTCAAACCGGCACTAGGAAACAGACTGAGAAAGCAGAGAAAAAGTGTCTCCTGCAACCCGTTCCCTTGGTGCTAGATGAACGAACGTCTCTCCACTTGCTCAGTTCTGAGAGATAAGTGTGTGTGAAAGCCGTCCTTCACCTAGCTTGTTGGGAACACAAAGTTTCTTTTCAGTTGCAAACTCCATTCCATACATATATATTTGGAGGTAGAAGCTCCAACTCGGTTTTACAGTGAAAACTGCAGGAACTTCAAACCGGCACTAGGAAACAGTCTGAGAAAGCAGAGAAAAAGTGCCTCCTGCAACCCGTTCCCTTGGTGCTAGATGAACGAACGTCTCTCCACTTGCTCAGTTCTGAGAGATAAGTGTGTGTGAAAGCCGTCCTTCACCTAGCTTGTTGGGAACACAAAGTTTCTTTTCAGTTGCAAACTCCATTCCATACATATATATGGGGAGGTACAAGCTCCAACTCGGTTTTACAGTGAAAACTGTAGGAACTTCAAACCGGCACTAGGAAACAGACTGAGAAAGCAGAGAAAAAGTGTCTCCTGCAACCCGTTCCCTTGGTGCTAGATGAACGAACGTCTCTCCACTTGCTCAGTTCTGAGAGATAAGTGTGTGTGAAAGCCGTCCTTCACCTAGCTTTTTGGGAACACAAAGTTTCTTTTCAGTTGCAAACTCCATTCCATACATATATATTTGGAGGTAGAAGCTCCAACCCGGTTTTACAGTGAAAACTGCAGGAACTTCAAACCGGCACTAGGAAACAGTCTGAGAAAGCAGAGAAAAAGTGTCTCCTGCAACCCGTTCCCTTGGTGCTAGATGAACGAACGTCTCTCCACTTGCTCAGTTCTGAGAGATAAGTGTGTGTTAAAGCCGTCCTTCACCTAGCTTGTTGTTAACACAAAGTTTCTTTTCAGTTGCAAACTCCATTCCATACATATATATGGGGAGTTACTAGCTCCAACTCGGTTTGACAGTGAAAACTGCAGGAACTTCAAACCGGCACTAGGAAACAGACTGAGAAAGCAGAGAAAAAGTGTCTCCTGCAACCCGTTCCCTTGGTGCTAGATGAACGAAAGTCTCTCCACTTGCTCAGTTCTGAGAGTTAAGTGTGTGTGAAAGCCGTCCTTCACCTAGCTTGTTGGGAACACAAATTTTCTTTTCAGTTGCAAACTCCATTCCATACATATATATGGGGAGGTACAAGCTCCAACTCGGTTTTACAGTGAAAACTGCAGGAACTTCAAACCGGCACTAGGAAACAGACTGAGAAAGCAGAGAAAAAGTGTCTCCTGCAACCCGTTCCCTTGGTGCTAGATGAACGAACGTCTCTCCACTTGCTCAGTTCTGAGAGATAAGTGTGTGTGAAAGCCGTCCTTCACCTAGCTTGTTGGGAACACAAAGTTTCTTTTCAGTTGCAAACTCCATTCCATACATATATATTTGGAGGTAGAAGCTCCAACCCGGTTTTACAGTGAAAACTGCAGGAACTTCAAACCGGCACTAGGAAACAGTCTGAGAAAGCAGAGAAAAAGTGTCTCCTGCAACCCGTTCCCTTGGTGCTAGATGAACGAACGTCTCTCCACTTGCTCAGTTCTGAGAGATAAGTGTGTGTGAAAGCCGTCCTTCACCTAGCTTTTTGGGAACACAAAGTTTCTTTTCAGTTGCAAACTCCATTCCATACATATATATTTGGAGGTAGAAGCTCCAACCCGGTTTTACAGTGAAAACTGCAGGAACTTCAAACCGGCACTAGGAAACAGTCTGAGAAAGCAGAGAAAAAGTGTCTCCTGCAACCCGTTCCCTTGGTGCTAGATGAACGAACGTCTCTCCACTTGCTCAGTTCTGAGAGATAAGTGTGTGTGAAAGCCGTCCTTCACCTAGCTTGTTGGGAACACAAAGTTTCTTTTCAGTTGCAAACTCCATTCCATACATATATATGGGGAGGTACTAGCTCCAACTCGGTTTTACAGTGAAAACTGCAGGAACTTCAAACTGGCACTAGGAAACAGACTGAGAAAGCAGAGAAAAAGTGTCTCCTGCAACCCGTTCCCTTGGTGCTAGATGAACGAACGTCTCTCCACTTGCTCAGTTCTGAGAGATAAGTGTGTGTGAAAGCCGTCCTTCACCTAGCTTGTTGGGAACACAAAGTTTCTTTTCAGTTGCAAACTCCATTCCATACATATATATTTGGAGGTAGAAGCTCCAACTCGGTTTTACACTGAATACTGCAGGAACTTCAAACCGGCACTAGGAAACAGACTGAGAAAGCAGAGAAAAAGTGTCTCCTGCAACCCGTTCCCTTGGTGCTAGATGAACGAACGTCTCTCCACTTGCTCAGTTCTGAGAGATAAGTGTGTGTGAAAGCCGTCCTTCACCTAGCTTGTTGGGAACACAAAGTTTCTTTTCAGTTGCAAACTCCATTCCATACATATATATTTGGAGGTAGAAGCTCCAACTCGGTTTTACACTGAATACTGCAGGAACTTCAAACCGGCACTAGGAAACAGACTGAGAAAGCAGAGAAAAAGTGTCTCCTGCAACCCGTTCCCTTGGTGCTAGATGAACGAACGTCTCTCCACTTGCTCAGTTCTGAGAGATAAGTGTGTGTGAAAGCCGTCCTTCACCTAGCTTGTTGGGAACACAAAGTTTCTTTTCAGTTGCAAACTCCATTCCATACATATATATTTGGAGGTAGAAGCTCCAACTCGGTTTTACAGTGAAAACTGCAGGAACTTCAAACCGGCACTAGGAAACAGTCTGAGAAAGCAGAGAAAAAGTGCCTCCTGCAACCCGTTCCCTTGGTGCTAGATGAACGAACGTCTCTCCACTTGCTCAGTTCTGAGAGATAAGTGTGTGTGAAAGCCGTCCTTCACCTAGCTTGTTGGGAACACAAAGTTTCTTTTCAGTTGCAAACTCCATTCCATACATATATATGGGGAGGTACTAGCTCCAACTCGGTTTTACAGTGAAAACTGCAGGAACTTCAAACCGGCACTAGGAAACAGACTGAGAAAGCAGAGAAAAAGTGTCTCCTGCAACCCGTTCCCTTGGTGCTAGATGAACGAACGTCTCTCCACTTGCTCAGTTCTGAGAGATAAGTGTGTGTGAAAGCCGTCCTTCACCTAGCTTGTTGGGAACACAAAGTTTCTTTTCAGTTGCAAACTCCATTCCATACATATATATGGGGAGGTACAAGCTCCAACTCGGTTTTACAGTGAAAACTGCAGGAACTTCAAACCGGCACTAGGAAACAGACTGAGAAAGCAGAGAAAAAGTGTCTCCTGCAACCCGTTCCCTTGGTGCTAGATGAACGAACGTCTCTCCACTTGCTCAGTTCTGAGAGATAAGTGTGTGTGAAAGCCGTCCTTCACCTAGCTTTTTGGGAACACAAAGTTTCTTTTCAGTTGCAAACTCCATTCCATACATATATATTTGGAGGTAGAAGCTCCAACCCGGTTTTACAGTGAAAACTGCAGGAACTTCAAACCGGCACTAGGAAACAGTCTGAGAAAGCAGAGAAAAAGTGTCTCCTGCAACCCGTTCCCTTGGTGCTAGATGAACGAACGTCTCTCCACTTGCTCAGTTCTGAGAGATAAGTGTGTGTTAAAGCCGTCCTTCACCTAGCTTGTTGTTAACACAAAGTTTCTTTTCAGTTGCAAACTCCATTCCATACATATATATGGGGAGTTACTAGCTCCAACTCGGTTTGACAGTGAAAACTGCAGGAACTTCAAACCGGCACTAGGAAACAGACTGAGAAAGCAGAGAAAAAGTGTCTCCTGCAACCCGTTCCCTTGGTGCTAGATGAACGAAAGTCTCTCCACTTGCTCAGTTCTGAGAGTTAAGTGTGTGTGAAAGCCGTCCTTCACCTAGCTTGTTGGGAACACAAAGTTTCTATTCAGTTGCAAACTCCATTCCATACATATATATTTGGAGGTAGAAGCTCCAACACGGTTTTACAGTGAAAACTGCAGGAACTTCCAACCTGCACTAGGAAACAGACTGAGAAAGCAGAGAAAAAGTGTCTCCTGCAACCCGTTCCCTTAGTGCTAGATGAACGAACGTCTCTCCACTTGCTCAGTTCTGAGAGATAAGTGTGTGTGAAAGCCGTCCTTCACCTAGCTTGTTGGGAACACAAAGTTTCTTTTCAGTTGCAAACTCCATTCCATACATATATATTTGGAGGTAGAAGCTCCAACTCGGTTTTACAGTGAAAACTGCAGGAACTTCAAACCGGCACTAGGAAACAGTCTGAGAAAGCAGAGAAAAAGTGCCTCCTGCAACCCGTTCCCTTGGTGCTAGATGAACGAACGTCTCTCCACTTGCTCAGTTCTGAGAGATAAGTGTGTGTGAAAGCCGTCCTTCACCTAGCTTGTTGGGAACACAAAGTTTCTTTTCAGTTGCAAACTCCATTCCATACATATATATGGGGAGGTACAAGCTCCAACTCGGTTTTACAGTGAAAACTGCAGGAACTTCAAACCGGCACTAGGAAACAGACTGAGAAAGCAGAGAAAAAGTGTCTCCTGCAACCCGTTCCCTTGGTGCTAGATGAACGAACGTCTCTCCACTTGCTCAGTTCTGAGAGATAAGTGTGTGTGAAAGCCGTCCTTCACCTAGCTTGTTGGGAACACAAAGTTTCTTTTCAGTTGCAAACTCCATTCCATACATATATATGGGGAGGTACAAGCTCCAACTCGGTTTTACAGTGAAAACTGCAGGAACTTCAAACCGGCACTAGGAAACAGACTGAGAAAGCAGAGAAAAAGTGTCTCCTGCAACCCGTTCCCTTGGTGCTAGATGAACGAACGTCTCTCCACTTGCTCAGTTCTGAGAGATAAGTGTGTGTGAAAGCCGTCCTTCACCTAGCTTGTTGGGAACACAAAGTTTCTTTTCAGTTGCAAACTCCATTCCATACATATATATTTGGAGGTAGAAGCTCCAACTCGGTTTTACAGTGAAAACTGCAGGAACTTCAAACCGGCACTAGGAAACAGTCTGAGAAAGCAGAGAAAAAGTGCCTCCTGCAACCCGTTCCCTTGGTGCTAGATGAACGAACGTCTCTCCACTTGCTCAGTTCTGAGAGATAAGTGTGTGTGAAAGCCGTCCTTCACCTAGCTTGTTGGGAACACAAAGTTTCTTTTCAGTTGCAAACTCCATTCCATACATATATATGGGGAGGTACTAGCTCCAACTCGGTTTTACAGTGAAAACTGCAGGAACTTCAAACCGGCACTAGGAAACAGACTGAGAAAGCAGAGAAAAAGTGTCTCCTGCAACCCGTTCCCTTGGTGCTAGATGAACGAACGTCTCTCCACTTGCTCAGTTCTGAGAGATAAGTGTGTGTGAAAGCCGTCCTTCACCTAGCTTGTTGGGAACACAAAGTTTCTTTTCAGTTGCAAACTCCATTCCATACATATATATGGGGAGGTACAAGCTCCAACTCGGTTTTACAGTGAAAACTGCAGGAACTTCAAACCGGCACTAGGAAACAGACTGAGAAAGCAGAGAAAAAGTGTCTCCTGCAACCCGTTCCCTTGGTGCTAGATGAACGAACGTCTCTCCACTTGCTCAGTTCTGAGAGATAAGTGTGTGTGAAAGCCGTCCTTCACCTAGCTTTTTGGGAACACAAAGTTTCTTTTCAGTTGCAAACTCCATTCCATACATATATATTTGGAGGTAGAAGCTCCAACCCGGTTTTACAGTGAAAACTGCAGGAACTTCAAACCGGCACTAGGAAACAGTCTGAGAAAGCAGAGAAAAAGTGTCTCCTGCAACCCGTTCCCTTGGTGCTAGATGAACGAACGTCTCTCCACTTGCTCAGTTCTGAGAGATAAGTGTGTGTTAAAGCCGTCCTTCACCTAGCTTGTTGTTAACACAAAGTTTCTTTTCAGTTGCAAACTCCATTCCATACATATATATGGGGAGTTACTAGCTCCAACTCGGTTTGACAGTGAAAACTGCAGGAACTTCAAACCGGCACTAGGAAACAGACTGAGAAAGCAGAGAAAAAGTGTCTCCTGCAACCCGTTCCCTTGGTGCTAGATGAACGAAAGTCTCTCCACTTGCTCAGTTCTGAGAGTTAAGTGTGTGTGAAAGCCGTCCTTCACCTAGCTTGTTGGGAACACAAAGTTTCTATTCAGTTGCAAACTCCATTCCATACATATATATTTGGAGGTAGAAGCTCCAACACGGTTTTACAGTGAAAACTGCAGGAACTTCCAACCTGCACTAGGAAACAGACTGAGAAAGCAGAGAAAAAGTGTCTCCTGCAACCCGTTCCCTTAGTGCTAGATGAACGAACGTCTCTCCACTTGCTCAGTTCTGAGAGATAAGTGTGTGTGAAAGCCGTCCTTCACCTAGCTTGTTGGGAACACAAAGTTTCTTTTCAGTTGCAAACTCCATTCCATACATATATATTTGGAGGTAGAAGCTCCAACTCGGTTTTACAGTGAAAACTGCAGGAACTTCAAACCGGCACTAGGAAACAGTCTGAGAAAGCAGAGAAAAAGTGCCTCCTGCAACCCGTTCCCTTGGTGCTAGATGAACGAACGTCTCTCCACTTGCTCAGTTCTGAGAGATAAGTGTGTGTGAAAGCCGTCCTTCACCTAGCTTGTTGGGAACACAAAGTTTCTTTTCAGTTGCAAACTCCATTCCATACATATATATGGGGAGGTACAAGCTCCAACTCGGTTTTACAGTGAAAACTGCAGGAACTTCAAACCGGCACTAGGAAACAGACTGAGAAAGCAGAGAAAAAGTGTCTCCTGCAACCCGTTCCCTTGGTGCTAGATGAACGAACGTCTCTCCACTTGCTCAGTTCTGAGAGATAAGTGTGTGTGAAAGCCGTCCTTCACCTAGCTTGTTGGGAACACAAAGTTTCTTTTCAGTTGCAAACTCCATTCCATACATATATATGGGGAGGTACAAGCTCCAACTCGGTTTTACAGTGAAAACTGCAGGAACTTCAAACCGGCACTAGGAAACAGACTGAGAAAGCAGAGAAAAAGTGTCTCCTGCAACCCGTTCCCTTGGTGCTAGATGAACGAACGTCTCTCCACTTGCTCAGTTCTGAGAGATAAGTGTGTGTGAAAGCCGTCCTTCACCTAGCTTGTTGGGAACACAAAGTTTCTTTTCAGTTGCAAACTCCATTCCATACATATATATTTGGAGGTAGAAGCTCCAACTCGGTTTTACAGTGAAAACTGCAGGAACTTCAAACCGGCACTAGGAAACAGTCTGAGAAAGCAGAGAAAAAGTGCCTCCTGCAACCCGTTCCCTTGGTGCTAGATGAACGAACGTCTCTCCACTTGCTCAGTTCTGAGAGATAAGTGTGTGTGAAAGCCGTCCTTCACCTAGCTTGTTGGGAACACAAAGTTTCTTTTCAGTTGCAAACTCCATTCCATACATATATATGGGGAGGTACTAGCTCCAACTCGGTTTTACAGTGAAAACTGCAGGAACTTCAAACCGGCACTAGGAAACAGACTGAGAAAGCAGAGAAAAAGTGTCTCCTGCAACCCGTTCCCTTGGTGCTAGATGAACGAACGTCTCTCCACTTGCTCAGTTCTGAGAGATAAGTGTGTGTGAAAGCCGTCCTTCACCTAGCTTGTTGGGAACACAAAGTTTCTTTTCAGTTGCAAACTCCATTCCATACATATATATGGGGAGGTACAAGCTCCAACTCGGTTTTACAGTGAAAACTGCAGGAACTTCAAACCGGCACTAGGAAACAGACTGAGAAAGCAGAGAAAAAGTGTCTCCTGCAACCCGTTCCCTTGGTGCTAGATGAACGAACGTCTCTCCACTTGCTCAGTTCTGAGAGATAAGTGTGTGTGAAAGCCGTCCTTCACCTAGCTTTTTGGGAACACAAAGTTTCTTTTCAGTTGCAAACTCCATTCCATACATATATATTTGGAGGTAGAAGCTCCAACCCGGTTTTACAGTGAAAACTGCAGGAACTTCAAACCGGCACTAGGAAACAGTCTGAGAAAGCAGAGAAAAAGTGTCTCCTGCAACCCGTTCCCTTGGTGCTAGATGAACGAACGTCTCTCCACTTGCTCAGTTCTGAGAGATAAGTGTGTGTTAAAGCCGTCCTTCACCTAGCTTGTTGTTAACACAAAGTTTCTTTTCAGTTGCAAACTCCATTCCATACATATATATGGGGAGTTACTAGCTCCAACTCGGTTTGACAGTGAAAACTGCAGGAACTTCAAACCGGCACTAGGAAACAGACTGAGAAAGCAGAGAAAAAGTGTCTCCTGCAACCCGTTCCCTTGGTGCTAGATGAACGAAAGTCTCTCCACTTGCTCAGTTCTGAGAGTTAAGTGTGTGTGAAAGCCGTCCTTCACCTAGCTTGTTGGGAACACAAAGTTTCTATTCAGTTGCAAACTCCATTCCATACATATATATTTGGAGGTAGAAGCTCCAACACGGTTTTACAGTGAAAACTGCAGGAACTTCCAACCTGCACTAGGAAACAGACTGAGAAAGCAGAGAAAAAGTGTCTCCTGCAACCCGTTCCCTTAGTGCTAGATGAACGAACGTCTCTCCACTTGCTCAGTTCTGAGAGATAAGTGTGTGTGAAAGCCGTCCTTCACCTAGCTTGTTGGGAACACAAAGTTTCTTTTCAGTTGCAAACTCCATTCCATACATATATATTTGGAGGTAGAAGCTCCAACTCGGTTTTACAGTGAAAACTGCAGGAACTTCAAACCGGCACTAGGAAACAGTCTGAGAAAGCAGAGAAAAAGTGCCTCCTGCAACCCGTTCCCTTGGTGCTAGATGAACGAACGTCTCTCCACTTGCTCAGTTCTGAGAGATAAGTGTGTGTGAAAGCCGTCCTTCACCTAGCTTGTTGGGAACACAAAGTTTCTTTTCAGTTGCAAACTCCATTCCATACATATATATGGGGAGGTACAAGCTCCAACTCGGTTTTACAGTGAAAACTGCAGGAACTTCAAACCGGCACTAGGAAACAGACTGAGAAAGCAGAGAAAAAGTGTCTCCTGCAACCCGTTCCCTTGGTGCTAGATGAACGAACGTCTCTCCACTTGCTCAGTTCTGAGAGATAAGTGTGTGTGAAAGCCGTCCTTCACCTAGCTTGTTGGGAACACAAAGTTTCTTTTCAGTTGCAAACTCCATTCCATACATATATATGGGGAGGTACAAGCTCCAACTCGGTTTTACAGTGAAAACTGCAGGAACTTCAAACCGGCACTAGGAAACAGACTGAGAAAGCAGAGAAAAAGTGTCTCCTGCAACCCGTTCCCTTGGTGCTAGATGAACGAACGTCTCTCCACTTGCTCAGTTCTGAGAGAAAATTGTGTGTGAAAGCCGTCCTTCACCTAGCTTGTTGGGAACACAAAGTTTCTTTTCAGTTGCAAACTCCATTCCATACATATATATGGGGAGGTACTAGCTCCAACTCGGTTTTACAGTGAAAACTGCAGGAACTTCAAACCGGCACTAGGAAACAGACTGAGAAAGCAGAGAAAAAGTGTCTCCTGCAACCCGTTCCCTTGGTGCTAGATGAACGAACGTCTCTCCACTTGCTCAGTTCTGAGAGATAAGTGTGTGTGAAAGCCGTCCTTCACCTAGCTTGTTGGGAACACAAAGTTTCTTTTCAGTTGCAAACTCCATTCCATATATATATATGGGGAGGTACTAGCTCCAACTCGGTTTGACAGTGAAAACTGCAGGAACTTCAAACCGGCACTAGGAAACAGACTGAGAAAGCAGAGAAAAAGTGTCTCCTGCAACCCGTTCCCTTGGTGCTAGATGAACGAACGTCTCTCCACTTGCTCAGTTCTGAGAGATAAGTGTGTGTGAAAGCCGTCCTTCACCTAGCTTTTTGGGAACACAAAGTTTCTTTTCAGTTGCAAACTCCATTCCATACATATATATTTGGAGGTAGAAGCTCCAACCCGGTTTTACAGTGAAAACTGCAGGAACTTCAAACCGGCACTAGGAAACAGTCTGAGAAAGCAGAGAAAAAGTGTCTCCTGCAACCCGTTCCCTTGGTGCTAGATGAACGAACGTCTCTCCACTTGCTCAGTTCTGAGAGATAAGTGTGTGTTAAAGCCGTCCTTCACCTAGCTTGTTGTTAACACAAAGTTTCTTTTCAGTTGCAAACTCCATTCCATACATATATATGGGGAGTTACTAGCTCCAACTCGGTTTGACAGTGAAAACTGCAGGAACTTCAAACCGGCACTAGGAAACAGACTGAGAAAGCAGAGAAAAAGTGTCTCCTGCAACCCGTTCCCTTGGTGCTAGATGAACGAAAGTCTCTCCACTTGCTCAGTTCTGAGAGATAAGTGTGTGTGAAAGCCGTCCTTCACCTAGCTTTTTGGGAACACAAAGTTTCTATTCAGTTGCAAACTCCATTCCATACATATATATTTGGAGGTAGAAGCTCCAACACGGTTTTACAGTGAAAACTGCAGGAACTTCAAACCGGCACTAGGAAACAGACTGAGAAAGCAGAGAAAAATTGTCTCCTGCAAACCGTTCCCTTGGTGCTAGATGAACGAACGTCTCTCCACTTGCTCAGTTCTGAGAGATAAGTGTGTGTGAAAGCCGTCCTTCACCTAGCTTGTTGGGAACACAAAGTTTCTTTTCAGTTGCAAACTCCATTCCATACATATATATGGGGAGATACTAGGTCCAACTCGTTTTTACAGTGAAAACTGCAGGAACTTCATACCGGCACTAGGAAACAGACTGAGAAAGCAGAGAAAAAGTGTCTCCTGCAACCCGTTCCCTTGGTGCTAGATGAACGAACGTCTCTCCACTTGCTCAGTTCTGAGAGATAAGTGTGTGTGAAAGCCGTCCTTCACCTAGCTTGTTGGGAACACAAAGTTTCTTTTCAGTTGCAAACTCCATTCCATACATATATATGGGGAGGTACTAGCTCCAACTCGGTTTGACAGTGAAAACTGCAGGAACTTCAAACCGGCACTAGGAAACAGACTGAGAAAGCAGAGAAAAAGTGTCTCCTGCAACCCGTTCCCTTGGTGCTAGATGAACGAACGTCTCTCCACTTGCTCAGTTCTGAGAGATAAGTGTGTGTGAAAGCCGTCCTTCACCTAGCTTTTTGGGAACACAAAGTTTCTTTTCAGTTGCAAACTCCATTCCATACATATATATTTGGAGGTAGAAGCTCCAAACCGGTTTTACAGTGAAAACTGCAGGAACTTCAAACCGGCACTAGGAAAAAGTCTGAGAAAGCAGAGAAAAAGTGTCTCCTGCCACCCGTTCCCTTGGTGCTAGATGAACGAACGTCTCTCCACTTGCTCAGTTCTGAGAGATAAGTGTGTGTTAAAGCCGTCCTTCACCTAGCTTGTTGTTAACACAAAGTTTCTTTTCAGTTGCAAACTCCATTCCATACATATATATGGGGAGTTACTAGCTCCAACTCGGTTTGACAGTGAAAACTGCAGGAACTTCAAACCGGCACTAGGAAACAGACTGAGAAAGCAGAGAAAAAGTGTCTCCTGCAACCCGTTCCCTTGGTGCTAGATGAACGAAAGTCTCTCCACTTGCTCAGTTCTGAGAGATAAGTGTGTGTGAAAGCCGTCCTTCACCTAGCTTTTTGGGAACACAAAGTTTCTTTTCAGTTGCAAACACCATTCCATACATATATATGGGGAGGTACAAGCTCCAACTCGGTTTTACAGTGAAAACTGCAGGAACTTCAAACCGGCACTAGGAAACAGACTGAGAAAGCAGAGAAAAAGTGTCTCCTGCAACCCGTTCCCTTGGTGCTAGATGAACGAACGTCTCTCCACTTGCTCAGTTCTGAGAGATAAGTGTGTGTGAAAGCCGTCCTTCACCTAGCTTTTTGGGAACACAAAGTTTCTATTCAGTTGCAAACTCCATTCCATACATATATATTTGGAGGTAGAAGCTCCAACACGGTTTTACAGTGAAAACTGCAGGAACTTCAAACCGGCACTAGGAAACAGACTGAGAAAGCAGAGAAAAAGTGTCTCCTGCAAACCGTTCCCTTGGTGCTAGATGAACGAACGTCTCTCCACTTGCTCAGTTCTGAGAGATAAGTGTGTGTGAAAGCCGTCCTTCACCTAGCTTGTTGGGAACACAAAGTTTCTTTTCAGTTGCAAACTCCATTCCATACATATATATGGGGAGGTACTAGCTCCAACTCGGTTTTACAGTGAAAACTGCAGGAACTTCAAACCGGCACTAGGAAACAGACTGAGAAAGCAGAGAAAAAGTGTCTCCTGCAACCCGTTCCCTTGGTGCTAGATGAACGAACGTCTCTCCACTTGCTCAGTTCTGAGAGATAAGTGTGTGTGAAAGCCGTCCTTCACCTAGCTTTTTGGGAACACAAAGTTTCTTTTCAGTTGCAAACTCCATTCCATACATATATATTTGGAGGTAGAAGCTCCAACTCGGTTTTACTGTGAATACTGCAGGAACTTCAAACCGGCACTAGGAAACAGACTGAGAAAGCAGAGAAAAAGTGTCTCCTGCAACACTTTCCCTTGGTGCTAGATGAAAGAAAGTCTCTCCACTTGCTCAGTTCTGAGAGATAAGTGTGTGTGAAAGCCGTCCTTCACCTAGCTTGTTGGGAACACAAAGTTTCTTTTCAGTTGCAAACTCCATTCCATACATATATATGGGGAGGTACTAGCTCCAACTCGGTTTTACAGTGAAAACTGCAGGAACTTCAAACCGGCACTAGGAAACAGACTGAGAAAGCAGAGAAAAAGTGTCTCCTGCAACCCGTTCCCTTGGTGCTAGATGAACGAACGTCTCTCCACTTGCTCAGTTCTGAGAGATAAGTGTGTGTGAAAGCCGTCCTTCACCTAGCTTGTTGGGAACACAAAGTTTCTTTTCAGTTGCAAACTCCATTCCATACATATATATTTGGAGGTAGAAGCTCCAACTCGGTTTTACAGTGAAAACTGCAGGAACTTCAAACCGGCACTAGGAAACAGTCTGAGAAAGCAGAGAAAAAGTGCCTCCTGCAACCCGTTCCCTTGGTGCTAGATGAACGAACGTCTCTCCACTTGCTCAGTTCTGAGAGATAAGTGTGTGTGAAAGCCGTCCTTCACCTAGCTTGTTGGGAACACAAAGTTTCTTTTCAGTTGCAAACTCCATTCCATAAATATATATGGGGAGGTACAAGCTCCAACTCGGTTTTACAGTGAAAACTGCAGGAAATTCAAACCGGCACTAGGAAACAGACTGAGAAAGCAGAGAAAAAGTGTCTCCTGCAACCCGTTCCCTTGGTGCTAGATGAACGAACGTCTCTCCACTTGCTCAGTTCTGAGAGATAAGTGTGTGTGAAAGCCGTCCTTCACCTAGCTTGTTGGGAACACAAAGTTTCTTTTCAGTTGCAAACTCCATTCCATACATATATATGGGGAGGTACTAGCTCCAACTCGGTTTTACAGTGAAAACTGCAGGAACTTGAAACCGGCACTAGGAAACAGACTGAGAAAGCAGAGAAAAAGTGTCTCCTGCAACCCGTTCCCTTGGTGCTAGATGAACGAAAGTCTCTCCACTTGCTCAGTTCTGAGAGATAAGTGTGTGTGAAAGCCGTCCTTCACCTAGCTTGTTGGGAACACAAAGTTTCTTTTCAGTTGCAAACTCCATTCCATACATATATATGGGGAGGTACTAGCTCCAACTCGGTTTTACAGTGAAAACTGCAGGAACTTCAAACCGGCACTAGGAAACAGACTGAGAAAGCAGAGAAAAAGTGTCTCCTGCAACCCGTTCCCTTGGTGCTAGATGAACGAACGTCTCTCCACTTGCTCAGTTCTGAGAGATAAGTGTGTGTGAAAGCCGTCCTTCACCTAGCTTTTTGGGAACACAAAGTTTCTTTTCAGTTGCAAACTCCATTCCATACATATATATTTGGAGGTAGAAGCTCCAACTCGGTTTTACAGTGAAAACTGCAGGAACTTCAAACCGGCACTAGGAAACAGTCTGAGAAAGCAGAGAAAAAGTGTCTCCTGCAACCCGTTCCCTTGGTGCTAGATGAACGAACGTCTCTCCACTTGCTCAGTTCTGAGAGATAAGTGTGTGTGAAAGCCGTCCTTCACCTAGCTTTTTGGGAACACAAAGTTTCTTTTCAGTTGCAAACTCCATTCCATACATATATATTTGGAGGTAGAAGCTCCAACTCGGTTTTACAGTGAAAACTGCAGGAACTTCAAACCGGCACTAGGAAACAGACTGAGAAAGCAGAGAAAAAGTGTCTCCTGCAACCCGATCCCTTGGTGCTAGATGAACGAACGTCTCTCCACTTGCTCAGTTCTGAGAGATAAGTGTGTGTGAAAGCAGTCCTTCACCTAGCTTGTTGGGAACACAAAGTTTCTTTTCAGTTGCAAACTCCATTCCATACATATATATGGGGAGGTACTAGCTCCAACTCGCTTTTACAGTGAAAACTGCAGGAACTTGAAACCGGCACTAGGAAACAGACTGAGAAAGCAGAGAAAAAGTGTCTCCTGCAACCCGTTCCCTTGGTGCTAGATGAACGAACGTCTCTCCACTTGCTCAGTTCTGAGAGATAAGTGTGTGTGAAAGCCGTCCTTCACCTAGCTTGTTGGGAACACAATGTTTCTTTTCAGTTGCAAACTCCATTCCATACATATATATGGGGAGGTACTAGCTCCAACTCGGTTTTACAGTGAAAACTGCAGGAACTTCAAACCGGCACTAGGAAACAGACTGAGAAAGCAGAGAAAAAGTGTCTCCTGCAACTCGTTCCCTTGGTGCTAGATGAACGAACCTCTCTCCACTTGCTCAGTTCTGAGAGATAAGTGTGTGTGAAAGCCGTTCTTCACCTAGCTTTTTGGGAACACAAAGTTTCTTTTCAGTTGCAAACTCCATTCCATACATATATATTTGGAGGTACAAGCTCCAACTCGGTTTTACAGTGAAAACTGCAGGAACTTCAAACCGGCACTAGGAAACAGTCTGAGAAAGCAGAGAAAAAGTGTCTCCTGCAACCCGTTCCCTTGGTGCTAGATGAACGAACGTCTCTCCACTTGCTCAGTTCTGAGAGATAAGTGTGTGTGAAAGCCGTCCTTCACCTAGCTTGTTGGGAACACAAAGTTTCTTTTCAGTTGCAAACTCCATTCCATACATATATATGGGGAGGTACAAGCTCCAACTCGGTTTTACAGTGAAAACTGCAGGAACTTCAAACCGGCACTAGGAAACAGACTGAGAAAGCAGAGAAAAAGTGTCTCCTGCAACCCGTTCCCTTGGTGCTAGATGAACGAACGTCTCTCCACTTCCTCAGCTCTGAGAGATAAGTGTGTGTGAAAGCCGTCTTTCACCTAGCTTGTTGGGAACACAAAGTTTCTTTTCATTTGCAAACCCCATTCCATACATATATATGGGGAGGTACTAGCTCCAACTTGGTTTTACAGTGAAAACTGCAGGAACTTCAAACCGGCACTAGGAAACAGACTGAGAAAGCAGAGAAAAAGTGTCTCCTGCAACCCGTTCCCTTGGTGCTAGATGAACGAACGTCTCTCCACTTGCTCAGTTCTGAGAGATAAGTGTGTGTGAAAGCAGTCCTTCACCTAGCTTGTTGGGAACACAAAGTTTCTTTTCAGTTGCAAACTCCATTCCATACATATATATGGGGAGGTACTAGCTCCAACTCAGTTTTACAGTGAAAACTGCAGGAACTTCAAACCGGCACTAGGAAACAGACTGAGAAAGCAGAGAAAAAGTGTCTCCAGCAACCCGTTCCCTTGGTGCTAGATGAACGAAAGTCTCTCCACTTCCTCAGTTCTGAGAGATAAGTGTGTGTGAAAGCCGTCCTTTACCTAGCTTGTTGGGAACACAAAGTTTCTTTTCAGTTGCAAACTCCATTCCATACATATATATGGGGAGGTACTAGCTCCAACTCGGTTTTACAGTGAAAACTGCAGGAACTTAAAACCGGCACTAGGAAACAGACTGAGAAAGCAGAGAAAAAGTGTCTCCTGCAACCCGTTCCATTGGTGCTAGATGAACGAACGTCTCTCCACTTGCTCAGTTCTGAGAGATAAGTGTGTGTGAAAGCCTTCCTTCACCTAGCTTGTTGGGAATACAAAGTTTCTTTTCAGTTGCAAACTCCATTCCATAGATATATATGGGGAGGTACTAGCTCCAACTCGGTTTTACAGTGAAAACTGCAGGAACTTCAAACCGGCACTAGGAAACAGACTGAGAAAGCAGAGAAAAAGTGTCTCCTGCAACCCGTTCCCTTGGTGCTAGATGAACGAACGTCTCTCCACTTGCTCAGTTCTGAGAGATAAGTGTGTGTGAAAGCCGTCCTTCACCTAGCTTGTTGGGAACACAAAGTTTCTTTTCAGTTGCAAACTCCATTCCATACATATATATGGGGAGGTACTAGCTCCAACTCGGTTTTACAGTGAAAACTGCAGGAACTTCAAACCGGCACTAGGAAACAGACTGAGAAAGCAGAGAAAAAGTGTCTCCTGCAACCCGTTCCATTGGTGCTAGATGAACGAACGTCTCTCCACTTGCTCAGTTCTGAGAGATAAGTGTGTGTGAAAGCCGTCCTTCACCTAGCTTGTTGGGAACACAAAGTTTCTTTTCAGTTGCAAACTCCATTCCATAGATATATATGGGGAGGTACTAGCTCCAACTCGGTTTTAAAGTGAAAACTGCAGGAAATTCAAACCGGCACTAGGAAACAGACTGAGAAAGCAGAGAAAAAGTGTCTCCTGCAACCCGTTCCCTTGGTGCTAGATGAACGAACGTCTCTCCACTTCCTCAGTTCTGAGAGATAAGTGTGTGTGAAAGCCGTCTTTCACCTAGCTTGTTGGGAACACAAAGTTTCTTTTCAGTTGCAAACTCCATTCCATACATATATATGGGGAGGTACAAGCTCCAACTCGGTTTTACAGTGAAAACTGCAAGAACTTCAAACCGGCACTAGGAAACAGACTGAGAAAGCAGAGAAAAAGTGTCTCCTGCAACCCGTTCCCTTGGTGCTAGATGAACGAACGTCTCTCCACTTGCTCATTTCTGAGAGATAAGTGTGTGTGAAAGCCGTCCTTCACCTAGCTTGTTTTGAACACAAAGTTTCTTTTCAGTTGCAAACTCCATTCCATACATATATATGGGGAGGTACAAACTCCAACTCGGTTTTACAGTGAAAACTGCAGGAACTTCAAACCGGTACTAGGAAACAGACTGAGAAAGCAGAGAAAAAGTGTCTCCTGCAACCCGTTCCCTTGGTGCTAGATGAACGAACGTCTCTCCACTTGCTCAGTTCTGAGAGATAAGTGTGTGTGAAAGCCGTCCTTCACCTAGCTTGTTGGGAACACAAAGTTTCTTTTCAGTTGCAAACTCCATTCCATACATATATATGGGGAGGTACTAGCTCCAACTCGGTTTTACAGTGAAAACTGCAGGAAATTCAAACCGGCACTAGGAAACAGACTGAGAAAGCAGAGAAAAAGTGTCTCCTGCAACCCGTTCCCTTGGTGCTACATGAACGAACGTCTCTCCACTTGCTCAGTTCTGAGAGATAAGTGTGTGTGAAAGCCGTCCTTCACCTAGCTTGTTGGGAACACAAAGTTTCATTTCAGTTGCAAACTCCATTCCATAGATATATATGGGGAGGTACTAGCTCCAACTCGGTTTTACAGTGAAAACTGCAGGAACTTCAAACCGGCACTAGGAAACAGACTGAGAAAGCAGAGAAAAAGTGTCTCCTGCAACCCGTTCCCTTGGTGCTAGATGAACGAACGTCTCTCCACTTGCTCAGTTCTGAGAGATAAGTGTGTGTGAAAGCCGTCCTTCACCTAGCTTGTTGGGAACACAAAGTTTCTTTTCAGTTGCAAACTCCATTCCATACATATATATGGGGAGGTACTAGCTCCAACTCGGTTTTACAGTGAAAACTGCAGGAACTTCAAACCGGCACTAGGAAACAGACTGAGAAAGCAGAGAAAAAGTGTCTCCTGCAACCTGTTCCATTGGTGCTAGATGAACGAACGTCTCTCCACTTGCTCAGTTCTGAGAGATAAGTGTGTGTGAAAGCCGTCCTTCACCTAGCTTGTTGGGAACACAAAGTTTCTTTTCAGTTGCAAACTCCATTCCATAGATATATATGGGGAGGTACTAGCTCCAACTCGGTTTGACAGTGAAAACTGCAGGAACTTCAAACCGGCACTAGGAAACAGACTGAGAAAGCAGAGAAAATGTGTCTCCTGCAACCCGTTCCCTTGGTGCTAGATGAACGAACGTCTCTCCACTTGCTCAGTTCTGAGAGATAAGTGTGTGTGAAAGCCGTCCTTCACCTAGCTTGTTGGGAACACAAAGTTTCTTTTCAGTTGCAAACTCCATTCCATACATATATATGGGGAGGTACTAGCTCCAACTCGGTTTTACAGTGAAAACTGCAGGAACTTCAAACCGGCACTAGGAAACAGACTGAGAAAGCAGAGAAAAAGTGTCTCCTGCAACCCGTTCCCTTGGTGCTAGATGAACGAACGTCTCTCCACTTGCTCAGTTCTGAGAGATAAGTGTGTGTGAAAGCCGTCCTTCACCTAGCTTGTTGGGAACACAAAGTTTCTTTTCAGTTGCAAACTCCATTCCATACATATATATGGGGAGGTACTAGCTCCAACTCGGTTTGACAGTGAAAACTGCAGGAACTTCAAACCGTCACTAGGAAACAGACTGAGAAAGCAGAGAAAAAGTGTCTCCTGCAACCCGTTCCCTTGGTGCTAGATGAACGAACGTCTCTCCACATGCTCAGTTCTGAGAGATAAGTGTGTGTGAAAGCCGTCCTTCACCTAGCTGTTTGGGAACACAAAGTTTCTTTTCAGTTGCAAACTCCATTCCATACATATATATTTGGAATTAGAAGCTCCAACTCGGTTTTACAGTGAAAACTGCAGGAACTTCAAACCGGCACTAGGAAACAGACTGAGAAAGCAGAGAAAAAGTGTCTCCTGCAACCCGTTCCCTTGGTGCTAGATGAACGAACGTCTCTCCACTTGCTCAGTTCTGAGAGATAAGTGTGTGTGAAAGCCATCCTTCACCTAGCTTGTTGGGAACACAAAGTTTATTTTCAGTTGCAAACCCCATTCCATACATATACATGGGGAAGTACAAGCTCCAACTCGGTTTTACAGTGAAAACTGCAGGAACTTCAAACCGGCACTAGGAAACAGACTGAGAAAGCAGAGAAAAAGTGTCTCCTGCAACCCGTTCCCTTGGTGCTAGATGAACGAACGTCTCTCCACTTGCTCAGTTCTGAGAGATATGTGTGTGTGAAAGCCGTCCTTCACCTAGCTTGTTGGGAACACAAAGTTTCTTTTCAGTTGCAAACTCCATTCCAAACATATATATGGGGAGGTACAAGCTCCAACTCGGTTTTACAGTGAAAACTGCAGGAACTTCAAACCGGCACTAGGAAACAGACTTAGATAGCAGAGAAAAAGTGTCTCCTGCAACCCGTTCCCTTGGTGCTAGATGAACGAACGTCTCTCCACTTGCTCAGTTCTGAGAGATAAGTGTGTGTGAAAGCCGTCCTTCACCTAGCTTGTTGGGAACACAAAGTTTCTTTTCAGTTGCAAACTCCATTCCATACATATATATGGGGAGGTACTAGCTCCAACTCGCTTTTACAGTGAAAACTGCAGGAACTTCAAACCGGCACTAGGAAACAGACTGAGAAAGCAGAGAAAAAGTGTCTCCTGCAAACCGTTCCCTTGGTGCTAGATGAACGAACGTCTCTCCACTTGCTCAGTTCTGAGAGATAAGTGTGTGTGAAAGCCGTCCTTCACCTAGCTTGTTGGGAACACAAAGTTTCTTTTCAGTTGCAGACCCCATTCCATACATATACATGGGGAGGTACAAGCTCCAACTCGGTTTTACAGTGAAAACTGCAGGAACTTCAAACCAGCACTAGGAAACAGACTGAGAAAGCAGAGAAAAAGTGTCTCCTGCAACCCGTTCCCTTGGTGCTAGATGAACGAACGTCTCTCCACTTGCTCAGTTCTGAGAGATAAGTGTGTGTGAAAGCCGTCCTTCACCCAGCTTGTTGGGAACACAAAGTTTCTTTTCAGTTGCAAACTCCATTCCATACATATATATGGGGAGGTACTAGCTCCAACTCGCTTTTACAGTGAAAACTGCAGGAACTTCAAACCGGCACTAGGAAACAGACTGAGAAAGCAGAGAAAAAGTGTCTCCTGCAACCCGTTCCCTTGGTGCTAGATGAACGAACGTCTCTCCACTTGCTCAGTTCTGAGAGATAAGTGTGTGTGAAAGCCGTCCTTCACCTAGCTTGTTGGGAACACAAAGTTTCTTTTCAGTTGCAAACTCCATTCCATACATATATATGGGGAGGTACTAGCTCCAACTCGGTTTGACAGTGAAAACTGCAGGAACTTCAAACCGTCACTAGGAAACAGACTGAGAAAGCAGAGAAAAAGTGTCTCCTGCAACCCGTTCCCTTGGTGCTAGATGAACGAACGTCTCTCCACATGCTCAGTTCTGAGAGATAAGTGTGTGTGAAAGCCGTCCTTCACCTAGCTGTTTGGGAACACAAAGTTTCTTTTCAGTTGCAAACTCCATTCCATACATATATATTTGGAATTAGAAGCTCCAACTCGGTTTTACAGTGAAAACTGCAGGAACTTCAAACCGGCACTAGGAAACAGACTGAGAAAGCAGAGAAAAAGTGTCTCCTGCAACCCGTTCCCTTGGTGCTAGATGAACGAACGTCTCTCCACTTGCTCAGTTCTGAGAGATAAGTGTGTGTGAAAGCCATCCTTCACCTAGCTTGTTGGGAACACAAAGTTTATTTTCAGTTGCAAACCCCATTCCATACATATACATGGGGAGGTACAAGCTCCAACTCGGTTTTACAGTGAAAACTGCAGGAACTTCAAACCGGCACTAGGAAACAGACTGAGAAAGCAGAGAAAAAGTGTCTCCTGCAACCCGTTCCCTTGGTGCTAGATGAACGAACGTCTCTCCACTTGCTCAGTTCTGAGAGATATGTGTGTGTGAAAGCCGTCCTTCACCTAGCTTGTTGGGAACACAAAGTTTCTTTTCAGTTGCAAACTCCATTCCAAACATATATATGGGGAGGTACAAGCTCCAACTCGGTTTTACAGTGAAAACTGCAGGAACTTCAAACCGGCACTAGGAAACAGACTTAGATAGCAGAGAAAAAGTGTCTCCTGCAACCCGTTCCCTTGGTGCTAGATGAACGAACGTCTCTCCACTTGCTCAGTTCTGAGAGATAAGTGTGTGTGAAAGCCGTCCTTCACCTAGCTTGTTGGGAACACAAAGTTTCTTTTCAGTTGCAAACTCCATTCCATACATATATATGGGGAGGTACTAGCTCCAACTCGCTTTTACAGTGAAAACTGCAGGAACTTCAAACCGGCACTAGGAAACAGACTGAGAAAGCAGAGAAAAAGTGTCTCCTGCAAACCGTTCCCTTGGTGCTAGATGAACGAACGTCTCTCCACTTGCTCAGTTCTGAGAGATAAGTGTGTGTGAAAGCCGTCCTTCACCTAGCTTGTTGGGAACACAAAGTTTCTTTTCAGTTGCAGACCCCATTCCATACATATACATGGGGAGGTACAAGCTCCAACTCGGTTTTACAGTGAAAACTGCAGGAACTTCAAACCAGCACTAGGAAACAGACTGAGAAAGCAGAGAAAAAGTGTCTCCTGCAACCCGTTCCCTTGGTGCTAGATGAACGAACGTCTCTCCACTTGCTCAGTTCTGAGAGATAAGTGTGTGTGAAAGCCGTCCTTCACCCAGCTTGTTGGGAACACAAAGTTTCTTTTCAGTTGCAAACTCCATTCCATACATATATATGGGGAGGTACTAGCTCCAACTCGCTTTTACAGTGAAAACTGCAGGAACTTCAAACCGGCACTAGGAAACAGACTGAGAAAGCAGAGAAAAAGTGTCTCCTGCAACCCGTTCCCTTGGTGCTAGATGAACGAACGTCTCTCCACTTGCTCAGTTCTGAGAGATAAGTGTGTGTGAAAGCCGTCCTTCACCTAGCTTGTTGTTAACACAAAGTTTCTTTTCAGTTGCAAACTCCATTCCATACATATATATTTGGAGGTAGAAGCTCCAACTCGGTTTTACAGTGAATACTGCAGGAACATCAAACCGGCACTAGGAAACAGACTGAGAAAGCAGAGAAAAAGTGTCTCCTGCAACCCGTTCCCTTAGTGCTAGATGAACGAACGTCTCTCCACTTGCTCAGTTCTGAGAGATAAGTGTGTGTGAAAGCCGTCCTTCACCTAGCTTGTTGGGAACACAAAGTTTCTTTTCAGTTGCAAACTCCATTCCATACATATATATGGGGAGGTACTAGCTCCAACTCGGTTTTACAGTGAAAACTGCAGGAACTTCAAACCGGCACTAGGAAACAGACTGAGAAAGCAGAGAAAAAGTGTCTCCTGCAACCCGTTCCATTGGTGCTAGATGAACGAACGTCTCTCCACTTGCTCAGTTCTGAGAGATAAGTGTGTGTGAAAGCCGTCCTTCACCTAGCTTGTTGGGAACACAAAGTTTCTTTTCAGTTGCAAACTCCATTCCATAGATATATATGGGGAGGTACTAGCTCCAACTCGGTTTTAAAGTGAAAACTGCAGGAAATTCAAACCGGCACTAGGAAACAGACTGAGAAAGCAGAGAAAAAGTGTCTCCTGCAACCCGTTCCCTTGGTGCTAGATGAACGAACGTCTCTCCACTTCCTCAGTTCTGAGAGATAAGTGTGTGTGAAAGCCGTCTTTCACCTAGCTTGTTGGGAACACAAAGTTTCTTTTCAGTTGCAAACTCCATTCCATACATATATATGGGGAGGTACAAGCTCCAACTCGGTTTTACAGTGAAAACTGCAAGAACTTCAAACCGGCACTAGGAAACAGACTGAGAAAGCAGAGAAAAAGTGTCTCCTGCAACCCGTTCCCTTGGTGCTAGATGAACGAACGTCTCTCCACTTGCTCATTTCTGAGAGATAAGTGTGTGTGAAAGCCGTCCTTCACCTAGCTTGTTGGGAACACAAAGTTTCTTTTCAGTTGCAAACTCCATTCCATACATATATATGGGGAGGTACAAACTCCAACTCGGTTTTACAGTGAAAACTGCAGGAACTTCAAACCGGTACTAGGAAACAGACTGAGAAAGCAGAGAAAAAGTGTCTCCTGCAACCCGTTCCCTTGGTGCTAGATGAACGAACGTCTCTCCACTTGCTCAGTTCTGAGAGATAAGTGTGTGTGAAAGCCGTCCTTCACCTAGCTTGTTGGGAACACAAAGTTTCTTTTCAGTTGCAAACTCCATTCCATACATATATATGGGGAGGTACTAGCTCCAACTCGGTTTTACAGTGAAAACTGCAGGAAATTCAAACCGGCACTAGGAAACAGACTGAGAAAGCAGAGAAAAAGTGTCTCCTGCAACCCGTTCCCTTGGTGCTACATGAACGAACGTCTCTCCACTTGCTCAGTTCTGAGAGATAAGTGTGTGTGAAAGCCGTCCTTTACCTAGCTTGTTGGGAACACAAAGTTTCATTTCAGTTGCAAACTCCATTCCATAGATATATATGGGGAGGTACTAGCTCCAACTCGGTTTTACAGTGAAAACTGCAGGAACTTCAAACCGGCACTAGGAAACAGACTGAGAAAGCAGAGAAAAAGTGTCTCCTGCAACCCGTTCCCTTGGTGCTAGATGAACGAACGTCTCTCCACTTGCTCAGTTCTGAGAGATAAGTGTGTGTGAAAGCCGTCCTTCACCTAGCTTGTTGGGAACACAAAGTTTCTTTTCAGTTGCAAACTCCATTCCATACATATATATGGGGAGGTACTAGCTCCAACTCGGTTTTACAGTGAAAACTGCAGGAACTTCAAACCGGCACTAGGAAACAGACTGAGAAAGCAGAGAAAAAGTGTCTCCTGCAACCTGTTCCATTGGTGCTAGATGAACGAACGTCTCTCCACTTGCTCAGTTCTGAGAGATAAGTGTGTGTGAAAGCCGTCCTTCACCTAGCTTGTTGGGAACACAAAGTTTCTTTTCAGTTGCAAACTCCATTCCATAGATATATATGGGGAGGTACTAGCTCCAACTCGGTTTGACAGTGAAAACTGCAGGAACTTCAAACCGGCACTAGGAAACAGACTGAGAAAGCAGAGAAAAAGTGTCTCCTGCAACCCGTTCCCTTGGTGCTAGATGAACGAACGTCTCTCCACTTGCTCAGTTCTGAGAGATAAGTGTGTGTGAAAGCCGTCCTTCACCTAGCTTGTTGGGAACACAAAGTTTCTTTTCAGTTGCAAACTCCATTCCATACATATATATGGGGAGGTACTAGCTCCAACTCGGTTTTACAGTGAAAACTGCAGGAACTTCAAACCGGCACTAGGAAACAGACTGAGAAAGCAGAGAAAAAGTGTCTCCTGCAACCCGTTCCCTTGGTGCTAGATGAACGAACGTCTCTCCACTTGCTCAGTTCTGAGAGATAAGTGTGTGTGAAAGCCGTCCTTCACCTAGCTTGTTGGGAACACAAAGTTTCTTTTCAGTTGCAAACTCCATTCCATACATATATATGGGGAGGTACTAGCTCCAACTCGGTTTGACAGTGAAAACTGCAGGAACTTCAAACCGTCACTAGGAAACAGACTGAGAAAGCAGAGAAAAAGTGTCTCCTGCAACCCGTTCCCTTGGTGCTAGATGAACGAACGTCTCTCCACATGCTCAGTTCTGAGAGATAAGTGTGTGTGAAAGCCGTCCTTCACCTAGCTGTTTGGGAACACAAAGTTTCTTTTCAGTTGCAAACTCCATTCCATACATATATATTTGGAATTAGAAGCTCCAACTCGGTTTTACAGTGAAAACTGCAGGAACTTCAAACCGGCACTAGGAAACAGACTGAGAAAGCAGAGAAAAAGTGTCTCCTGCAACCCGTTCCCTTGGTGCTAGATGAACGAACGTCTCTCCACTTGCTCAGTTCTGAGAGATAAGTGTGTGTGAAAGCCATCCTTCACCTAGCTTGTTGGGAACACAAAGTTTATTTTCAGTTGCAAACCCCATTCCATACATATACATGGGGAGGTACAAGCTCCAACTCGGTTTTACAGTGAAAACTGCAGGAACTTCAAACCGGCACTAGGAAACAGACTGAGAAAGCAGAGAAAAAGTGTCTCCTGCAACCCGTTCCCTTGGTGCTAGATGAACGAACGTCTCTCCACTTGCTCAGTTCTGAGAGATATGTGTGTGTGAAAGCCGTCCTTCACCTAGCTTGTTGGGAACACAAAGTTTCTTTTCAGTTGCAAACTCCATTCCAAACATATATATGGGGAGGTACAAGCTCCAACTCGGTTTTACAGTGAAAACTGCAGGAACTTCAAACCGGCACTAGGAAACAGACTTAGATAGCAGAGAAAAAGTGTCTCCTGCAACCCGTTCCCTTGGTGCTAGATGAACGAACGTCTCTCCACTTGCTCAGTTCTGAGAGATAAGTGTGTGTGAAAGCCGTCCTTCACCTAGCTTGTTGGGAACACAAAGTTTCTTTTCAGTTGCAAACTCCATTCCATACATATATATGGGGAGGTACTAGCTCCAACTCGCTTTTACAGTGAAAACTGCAGGAACTTCAAACCGGCACTAGGAAACAGACTGAGAAAGCAGAGAAAAAGTGTCTCCTGCAACCCGTTCCCTTGGTGCTAGATGAACGAACGTCTCTCCACTTGCTCAGTTCTGAGAGATATGTGTGTGTGAAAGCCGTCCTTCACCTAGCTTGTTGGGAACACAAAGTTTCTTTTCAGTTGCAAACTCCATTCCAAACATATATATGGGGAGGTACAAGCTCCAACTCGGTTTTACAGTGAAAACTGCAGGAACTTCAAACCGGCACTAGGAAACAGACTTAGATAGCAGAGAAAAAGTGTCTCCTGCAACCCGTTCCCTTGGTGCTAGATGAACGAACGTCTCTCCACTTGCTCAGTTCTGAGAGATAAGTGTGTGTGAAAGCCGTCCTTCACCTAGCTTGTTGGGAACACAAAGTTTCTTTTCAGTTGCAAACTCCATTCCATACATATATATGGGGAGGTACTAGCTCCAACTCGGTTTGACAGTGAAAACTGCAGGAACTTCAAACCGTCACTAGGAAACAGACTGAGAAAGCAGAGAAAAAGTGTCTCCTGCAACCCGTTCCCTTGGTGCTAGATGAACGAACGTCTCTCCACATGCTCAGTTCTGAGAGATAAGTGTGTGTGAAAGCCGTCCTTCACCTAGCTGTTTGGGAACACAAAGTTTCTTTTCAGTTGCAAACTCCATTCCATACATATATATTTGGAATTAGAAGCTCCAACTCGGTTTTACAGTGAAAACTGCAGGAACTTCAAACCGGCACTAGGAAACAGACTGAGAAAGCAGAGAAAAAGTGTCTCCTGCAACCCGTTCCCTAGGTGCTAGATGAACGAACGTCTCTCCACTTGCTCAGTTCTGAGAGATAAGTGTGTGTGAAAGCCATCCTTCACCTAGCTTGTTGGGAACACAAAGTTTATTTTCAGTTGCAAACCCCATTCCATACATATACATGGGGAGGTACAAGCTCCAACTCGGTTTTACAGTGAAAACTGCAGGAACTTCAAACCGGCACTAGGAAACAGACTGAGAAAGCAGAGAAAAAGTGTCTCCTGCAACCCGTTCCCTTGGTGCTAGATGAACGAACGTCTCTCCACTTGCTCAGTTCTGAGAGATATGTGTGTGTGAAAGCCGTCCTTCACCTAGCTTGTTGGGAACACAAAGTTTCTTTTCAGTTGCAAACTCCATTCCAAACATATATATGGGGAGGTACAAGCTCCAACTCGGTTTTACAGTGAAAACTGCAGGAACTTCAAACCGGCACTAGGAAACAGACTTAGATAGCAGAGAAAAAGTGTCTCCTGCAACCCGTTCCCTTGGTGCTAGATGAACGAACGTCTCTCCACTTGCTCAGTTCTGAGAGATAAGTGTGTGTGAAAGCCGTCCTTCACCTAGCTTGTTGGGAACACAAAGTTTCTTTTCAGTTGCAAACTCCATTCCATACATATATATGGTTAGGTACTAGCTCCAACTCGCTTTTACAGTGAAAACTGCAGGAACTTCAAACCGGCACTAGGAAACAGACTGAGAAAGCAGAGAAAAAGTGTCTCCTGCAAACCGTTCCCTTGGTGCTAGATGAACGAACGTCTCTCCACTTGCTCAGTTCTGAGAGATAAGTGTGTGTGAAAGCCGTCCTTCACCTAGCTTGTTGGGAACACAAAGTTTCTTTTCAGTTGCAGACCCCATTCCATACATATACATGGGGAGGTACAAGCTCCAACTCGGTTTTACAGTGAAAACTGCAGGAACTTCAAACCAGCACTAGGAAACAGACTGAGAAAGCAGAGAAAAAGTGTCTCCTGCAACCCGTTCCCTTGGTGCTAGATGAACGAACGTCTCTCCACTTGCTCAGTTCTGAGAGATAAGTGTGTGTGAAAGCCGTCCTTCACCCAGCTTGTTGGGAACACAAAGTTTCTTTTCAGTTGCAAACTCCATTCCATACATATATATGGGGAGGTACTAGCTCCAACTCGCTTTTACAGTGAAAACTGCAGGAACTTCAAACCGGCACTAGGAAACAGACTGAGAAAGCAGAGAAAAAGTGTCTCCTGCAACCCGTTCCCTTGGTGCTAGATGAACGAACGTCTCTCCACTTGCTCAGTTCTGAGAGATAAGTGTGTGTGAAAGCCGTCCTTCACCTAGCTTGTTGTTAACACAAAGTTTCTTTTCAGTTGCAAACTCCATTCCATACATATATATTTGGAGGTAGAAGCTCCAACTCGGTTTTACAGTGAATACTGCAGGAACTTCAAACCGGCACTAGGAAACAGACTGAGAAAGCAGAGAAAAAGTGTCTCCTGCAACCCGTTCCCTTAGTGCTAGATGAACGAACGTCTCTCCACTTGCTCAGTTCTGAGAGATAAGTGTGTGTGAAAGCCGTCCTTCACCTAGCTTTTTGGGAACACAAAGTTTCTTTTCAGTTGCAAACTCCATTCAATACATATATATTTGGAGGTAGAAGCTCCAACACGGTTTTACAGTGAAAACTGCAAGAATTTCAAACCGGCACTAGGAAACAGACTGAGAAAGCAGAGAAAAAGTGTCTCCTGCAAACCGTTCCCTTGGTGCTAGATGAACGAACGTCTCTCCACTTGCTCAGTTCTGAGAGATAAGTGTGTGTGAAAGCTGTCCTTCACCTAGCTTGTTGGGAACACAAAGTTTCTTTTCAGTTGCAAACTCCATTCCATACATATATATATGTAGATAGAAGCTCCAACTCGGTTTTACAGTGAAAACTGCAGGAACTTCAAACCGGCACTAGGAAACAGTCTGAGAAAGCAGAGAAAAAGTGCCTCCTGCAAAACGTTCCCTTGGTGCTAGATGAACGAACGTCTCTCCACTTGCTCAGTTCTGAGAGATAAGTGTGTGTGAAAGCCGTCCTTCACCTAGCTTGTTGGGAACACAAAGTTTCTTTTCAGTTGCAAACTCCATTCTATACATATATATGGGGAGGTACAAGCTCCAACACGCTTTTACAGTGAAAACTGCAGGAACTTCAAACCGGCACTAGGAAACAGACTGAGAAAGCAGAGAAAAAGTGTCTCCTGCAACCCGTTCCCTTGGTGCTAGATGAACGAACGTCTCTCCACTTGCTCAGTTCTGAGAGATAAGTGTGTGTGAAAGCCGTCCTTCACCTAGCTTGTTGGGAACACAAAGTTTCTTTTCAGTTGCAAACTCCATTCCATACATATATATGGGGAGGTACTAGCTCCAACTCGGTTTTACAGTGAATACTGCAGGAACTTCAAACCGGCACTAGGAAACAGACTGAGAAAGCAGAGAAAAAGTGTCTCCTGCAACCCGTTCCCTTGGTGCTAGATGAACGAACGTCTCTCCACTTGCTCAGTTCTGAGAGATAAGTGGGTGTGAAAGCCGTCCTTCACCTAGCTTGTTGGGAACACAAAGTTTCTTTTCAGTTGCAAACTCCATTCCATACATATATATGGGGAGTTACTAGCTCCAACTCGGTTTGACAGTGAAAACTGCAGGAACTTCAAACCGGCACTAGGAAACAGACTGAGAAAGCAGAGAAAAAGTGTCTCCTGCAACCCGTTCCCTTGGTGCTAGATGAACGAACGTCTCTCCACTTGCTCAGTTCTGAGAGATATGTGTGTGTGAAAGCCGTCCTTCACCTAGCTTTTTGGGAACACAAAGTTTCTTTTCAGTTGCAAACTCCATTCCATACATATATATTTGGAGGTAGAAGCTCCAACTCGGTTTTACAGTGAAAACTGCAGGAACTTCAAACCTGCACTAGGAAACAGTCTGAGAAAGCAGAGAAAAGTGCCTCCTGCAACCCGTTCCCTTGGTGGTAGATGAACGAACGTCTCTCCACTTGCTCAGTTCTGAGAGATAAGTGTGTGTGAAAGCCGTCCTTCACCTAGCTTGTTGGGAACACAAAGTTTCTTTTCAGTTGCAAACTCCATTCCATACATATATATGGGGAGGTACAAGCTCCAACTCGGTTTTACAGTGAAAACTGCAGGAAATTCAAACCGGCACTAGGAAACAGACTGAGAAAGCAGAGAAAAAGTGTCTCCTGCAACCCGTTCCCTTGGTGCTAGATGAACGAACGTCTCTCCGCTTGCTCAGTTCTGAGAGATAAGTGTGTGTGAAAGCCGTCCTTCACCTAGCTTGTTGGGAACACAAAGTTTCTTTTCAGTTGCAAACTCCATTCCATACATATATATGGGGAGGTACTAGCTCCAACTCGGTTTTACAGTGAAAACTGCAGGAACTTCAAACCGGCACTAGGAAACAGACTGAGAAAGCAGACAAAAAGTGTCTCCTGCAACCCGTTCCCTTGGTGCTAGATGAACGAACGTCTCTCCACTTGCTCAGTTCTGAGAGATAAGTGTGTGTGAAAGCCGTCCTTCACCTAGCTTGTTGGGAACACAAAGTTTCTTTTCAGTTGCAAACTCCATTCCATACATATATATGGGGAGGTACTAGCTCCAACTCGGTTTGACAGTGAAAACTGCAGGAACTTCAAACCGGCACTAGGAAACAGACTGAGAAAGCAGAGAAAAAGTGTCTCCTGCAACCCGTTCCCTTGGTGCTAGATGAACGAACGTCTCTCCACTTGCTCAGTTCTGAGAGATAAGTGTGTGTGAAAGCCGTCCTTCACCTAGCTTTTTGGGAACACAAAGTTTCTTTTCAGTTGCAAACTCCATTCCATACATATATATTTGGAGGTAGAAGCTCCAACTCGGTTTTACAGTGAAAACTGCAGGAACTTCAAACCGGCACTAGGAAACAGTCTGAGAAAGCAGAGAAAAAGTGTCTCCTGCAACCCGTTCCCTTGGTGCTAGATGAACGAACGTCTCTCCACTTGCTCAGTTCTGAGAGATAAGTGTGTGTGAAAGCCGTCCTTCACCCAGCTTGTTGTTAACACAAAGTTTCTTTTCAGTTGCAAACTCCATTCCATACATATATATGGGGAGGTACAAGCTCCAACTCGGTTTTACAGTGAAAACTGCAGGAACTTCAAACCGGCACTTGGAAACAGACTGAGAAAGCAGAGAAAAAGTGTCTCCTGCAACCCGTTCCCTTGGTGCTAGATGAACGAACGTCTCTCCACTTGCTCAGTTCTGAGAGATAAGTGTGTGTGAAAGCCGTCCTTCACCTAGCTTGTTGGGAACACAAAGTTTCTTTTCAGTTGCAAACTCCATTCCATACATATATATGGGGAGGTACTAGGTCCAACTCGGTTTTACAGTGAAAACTGCAGGAACTTCAAACCGGCACCAGGAAACAGACTGAGAAAGCAGAGAAAAAGTGTCTCCTGCAACCCGTTCCCTTGGTGCTAGATGAACGAAAGTCTCTCCACTTGCTCAGTTCTGAGAGATAAGTGTGTGTGAAAGCCGTACTTCACCTAGCTTTTTGGTAACACAAAGTTTCTTTTCAGTTGCAAACTCCATTCCATACATATATATTTGGAGGTAGAAGCTCCAACTCGGTTTTACAGTGAAAACTGCAGGAACTTCACACCGGCACTAGGAAACAGACTGAGAAAGCAGAGAAAAAGTGTCTCCTGCAAACCGTTCCCTTGGTGCTAGATGAACGAACGTCTCTCCACCTGCTCAGTTCTGAGAGATAAGTGTGTGTAAAAGCCGTCCTTCACCTAGCTTGTTGGGAACACAAAGTTTCTTTTCAGTTGCAAACTCCATTCCATACATATATATGGGGAGGTACTAGCTCCAACTCGGTTTTACAGTGAAAACTGCAGGAACTTCAAACCGGCACTAGGAAACAGACTGAGAAAGCAGAGAAAAAGTGTCTCCTGCAACCCGTTCCCTTGGTGCTACATGAACGTACGTATCTCCACTTGCTCAGTTCTGAGAGATAAGTGTGTGTGAAAGCCGTCCTTCACCTAGCTTGTGGGGAACACAAAGTTTCTTTTCAGTTGCAAACTCCATTCCATACATATATATGGGGAGGTACTAACTCCAACTCGGTTTTACAGTGAAAACTGCAGGAACTTCAAACCGGCACTAGGAAACAGACTGAGAAAGCAGAGAAAAAGTGTCTCCTGCAACCCGTTCCCTTGGTGCTACATGAACGTACGTCTCTCCATTTGCTCAGTTCTGAGAGATAAGTGTGTGTGAAAGCCGTCCTTCACCTAGCTTGTTGGGAACACAAAGTTTCTTTTCAGTTGCAAACTCCGTTCCATCCATATATAAGGGGAGGTACCAGCTCCAAATCGGTTTTACAGTGAAAACTGCAGGAACTTCAAACCGGCACTAGGAAACAGACTGAGAAAGCAGAGAAAAAGTGTCTCCTGCAACCCGTTCCCTTGGTGCTAGATGAACGAACATCTCTCCACCTGCTCAGTTCTGAGAGATAAGTGTGTGTGAAAGCCGTCCTTCACCTAGCTTGTTGGGAACACAAAGTTTCTTTTCAGTTGCAAACTCCACTCCATCCATATATATGGGGAGGTACTAGCTCCAACTCGGTTTGAGAGTGAAAACTGCAGGAACTTCAAACCGGCACTAGGAAACTGACTGAGAAAGCAGAGAAAAAGTGGCTCCTGCAAACCTTTCCCTTGGTGCTAGATGAACGAACGTCTCTGCACCTGCTCAGTTCTGAGAGATAAGTGTGTGTGAAAGCCGTCCTTCACCTAGCTTGTTGGGAACACAAAGTTTCTTTTCAGTTGCAAACTCCACTCCATCCATATATATGGGGAGGTACTAGCTCCAACTCGTTTTGAGAGTGAAAACTGCAGGAACTTCAAACCGGCACTAGGAAACAGACTGAGAAAGCAGAGATAAAGTGTCTCATGCAACCCGATCCCTTGGTGCTAGATGAACGAACGTCTCTCCACTTGCTCAGTTCTGAGAGATAAGTGTGTGTGAAAGCCGTCCTTCACCTAGCTTGTTGGGAACACAAAGTTTCTTTTCAGTTGCAAACTCCATTCCATACATATATATGGGTAGGTACTAGCTCCAACTCGTTTTTACAGTGAAAACTGCAGGAACTTCAAACCGGCACTAGGAAACAGACTGAGAAAGCAGAGAAAAATTGTCTCCTGCCACAAGTTCCCTTGGTGCTAGATGAACGAATGTTTCTCCACCTGCTCAGTTCTGAGAGATAAGTGTGTGTGAAAGCCGTCCTTCACTTAGCTTGTTGGGAACACAAAGTTTCTTTTCAGTTGCAAACTCCACTCCATCCATATATATGGGAAGGTATTATCTCCAACAAGGTTTGACAGTGAAAACTGCAGGAACTTCAAACCGGCACTAGGAAACAGTCTGAGAAAGCAGAGAAAATGTGTCTCCTGCAACAAGTTCCCTTGGTGCTAGATGAACGAACGTCTCTCCACTTGCTCAGTTCTGAGAGATAAGTGTGTGTGAAAGCCGTCCTTCACCTAGCTTGTTGGGAACACAAAGTTTCTTTTCAGTTGCAAACACCATTCCATACATATATATGGGTAGGTACTAGCTCCAACTCGTTTTGAGAGTGAAAACTGCAGGAACTTCAAACCGGCACTAGGAAACAGACTGAGAAAGCAGAGATAAAGTGTCTCATGCAACCCGATCCCTTGGTGCTAGATGAACGAACGTCTCTCCACTTGCTCAGTTCTGAGAGATAAGTGTGTGTGAAAGCCGTCCTTCACCTAGCTTGTTGGGAACACAAAGTTTCTTTTCAGTTGCAAACACCATTCCATACATATATATGGGTAGGTACTAGCTCCAACTCGTTTTTACAGTGAAAACTGCAGGAACTTCAAACCGGCACTAGGAAACAGACTGAGAAAGCAGAGAAAAATTGTCTCCTGCCACAAGTTCCCTTGGTGCTAGATGAACGAATGTTTCTCCACCTGCTCAGTTCTGAGAGATAAGTGTGTGTGAAAGCCGTCCTTCACTTAGCTTGTTGGGAACACAAAGTTTCTTTTCAGTTGCAAACTCCACTCCATCCATATATATGGGAAGGTATTATCTCCAACAAGATTTGACAGTGAAAACTGCAGGAACTTCAAACCGGCACTAGGAAACAGCCTGAGAAAGCAGAGAAAATGTGTCTCCTGCAACAAGTTCCCTTGGTGCTAGATGAACGAACGTCTCTCCACTTGCTCAGTTCTGAGAGATAACTGTGTGTGAAAGCCGTCCTTCACCTAGCTTGTTGGGAACACAAAGTTTCTTTTCAGTTGCAAACTCCATTCCATACATATATATGGGGAGGTAGAAGCTCCAACTCTGTTTTACAGTGAAAACTGCAGGAACTTCAAACCGGCACTAGGAAACAGACTGAGAAAGCAGAGAAAAAGTGTCTCCTGCAAACCGTTCCCTTGGTGCTAGATCAACGAACGTCTCTCCACCTGCTCAGTTCTGAGAGATAAGTGTGTGTGAAAGCCGTCCTTCACCTAGCTTGTTGGGAACACAAAGTTTCTTTTCAGTTGCAAACTCCATTCCATACATATATATGGGGAGGTACTAGCTCCAACTCGCTTTTACAGTGAAAACTGCAGGAACTTCAAACCGGCACTAGGAAACAGACTGAGAAAGCAGAGAAAAAGTGTCTCCTGCAACCCGTTCCCTTGGTGCTACATGAACGTACGTCTCTCCACTTGCTCAGTTCTGAGACATATGTGTGTGTGAAAGCCGTCCTTCACCTAGCTTGTTGGGAACACAAAGTTTCTTTTCAGTTACAAAATCCATTCCATACATATATATGGGGAGGTAAAAGCTCCAACTCGGTTTTACAGTGAAAACTGCAGGAACTTCAAACCGGCACTAGGAAACAGACTGAGAAAGCAGAGAAATAGTGTTTCCTGCAACCCGTCCCCTTGGTGCTACATGAACGTACGTCTCTCCATTTGCTCAGTTCTGAGAGATAAGTGTGTGTGAAAGCCGTCCTTCACCTAGCTTGTTGGGAACACAAAGTTTCTTTTCAGTTGCAAACTCCACTCCATCCATATATATGGGGAGGTACTAACTCCAACTCGGTTTGAGAGTGAAAACTGCAGGAACTTCAAACCGGCACTAGGAAACAGACTGAGAAAGCAGAGAAAAAGTGGCTCCTGCAAACCTTTCCCTTGGTGCTAGATGAACGAACGTCTCTGCACCTGCTCAGTTCTGAGAGATAAGTGTGTGTGAAAGCCGTCCTTCACCTAGCTTGTTGGGAACACAAAGTTTCTTTTCAGTTGCAAACTCCACTCCATCCATATATATGGGGAGGTACTAGCTCCAACTCGGTTTGAGAGTGAAAACTGCAGGAACTTCAAACCGGCACTAGGAAACAGACTGAGAAAGCAGAGATAAAGTGTCTCCTGCCACAAGTTCCCTTGCTGCTAGATGAACGAATGTTTCTCCACCTGCTCAGTTCTGAGAGATAAGTGTGTGTGAAAGCCGTCCTTCACCTAGCTTGTGGGGAACACAAAGTTTCTTTTCAGTTGCAAACTCCATTGCATACATATATATGGGGAGGTTCTATCTCCAACTCGGTTTTACAGTGAAAACTGCAGGAACTTCAAACCGGCACTAGGAAACAGACTGAGAAAGCAGAGAAAAAGTGTCTCCTGCAACCCGTTCCCTTGGTGCTACATGAACGTACGTCTCTCCATTTGCTCAGTTCTGAGAGATAAGTGTGTGTGAAAGCCGTCCTTCACCTAGCTTGTTGGGAACACAAAGTTTCTTTTCAGTTGCAAACTCCGTTCCATCCATATATAAGGGGAGGTACTAGCTCCAACTCGGTTTTACAGTGAAAACTGCAGGAACTTCAAACCGGCACTAGGAAACAGACTGAGAAAGCAGAGAAAAAGTGTCTCCTGCAACCCGTTCCCTTGGTGCTAGATGAACGAACGTCTCTCCACCTGCTCAGTTCTGAGAGATAAGTGTGTGTGAAAGCCGTCCTTCACCTAGCTTGTGGGGAACACAAAGTTTCTTTTCAGTTGCAAACTCCACTTCTTCCATATATATGGGGGGTACTAGCTCCAACTCTTTTTGACAGTGAAAACTGCAGGAACTTCAAACCGGCACTAGGAATCAGACTGAGAAAGCAGAGAAATAGTGTCTCCTGCAACCCATTCCCTTGGTGCTAGATGAACGAACGTCTCTCCACTTGCTCAGTTCTGAGAGATAAGTGTGTGTGAAAGCCGTCCTTCACCTAGCTTGTTGGGAACACAAAGTTTCTTTTCAGTTTGTAAACTCCACTCCATCCATATATATGGGGAGGTACTAGCTCCAACTCGGTTTTACAGTGAAAACGGCATGAATTTCAAACCGGCACTAGGAAACAGACTGAGAAAGCAGAGAAAAAGTGTCTCCTGCAACTCGTTCCCTTGGTGCTAGATGAACGAACGTCTCTCCACTTGCTCAGTTCTGAGAGATAAGTGTGTGTGAAAGCCGTCCTTCACCTAGCTTGTTGGGAACACAAAGTTTCTTTTCAGTTGCAAACTCCATTCCATACATATATATGGGGAGGTTGAAGCTCCAACTCGGTTTTACAGTGAAAACTGCAGGAACTTCACACCGGCACTAGGAAACAGACTGAGAAAGCAGAGAAAAAGTGTCTCCTTCAAACCGTTCCCTTGGTCCTAGATGAACGAACGTCTCTCCACCTGCTCAGTTCTGAGAGATAAGTGTGTGTAAAAGCCGTCCTTCACCTAGCTTGTTGGGAACACAAAGTTTCTTTTCAGTTGCAAACTCCATTCCATATATATATATGGGGAGGTACTAGCTCCAACTCGGTTTTACAGTGAAAACTGCAGGAACTTCAAACCGGCACTAGGAAACAGACTGAGAAAGCAGAGAAAAAGTGTCTCCTGCAACCCGTTCCCTTGGTGCTACATGAACGTACGTATCTCCACTTGCTCAGTTCTGAGAGATAAGTGTGTGTGAAAGCCGTCCTTCACCTAGCTTGTGGGGAACACAAAGTTTCTTTTCAGTTGCAAACTCCATTCCATACATATATATGGGGAGGTACTAACTCCAACTCGGTTTTACAGTGAAAACTGCAGGAACTTCAAACCGGCACTAGGAAACAGACTGAGAAAGCAGAGAAAAAGTGTCTCCTGCAACCCGTTCCCTTGGTGCTACATGAACGTACGTCTCTCCATTTGCTCAGTTCTGAGAGATAAGTGTGTGTGAAAGCCGTCCTTCACCTAGCTTGTTGGGAACACAAAGTTTCTTTTCAGTTGCAAACTCCGTTCCATCCATATATAAGGGGAGGTACCAGCTCCAAATCGGTTTTACAGTGAAAACTGCAGGAACTTCAAACCGGCACTAGGAAACAGACTGAGAAAGCAGAGAAAAAGTGTCTCCTGCAACCCGTTCCCTTGGTGCTAGATGAACGAACGTCTCTCCACCTGCTCAGTTCTGAGAGATAAGTGTGTGTGAAAGCCGTCCTTCACCTAGCTTGTTGGGAACACAAAGTTTCTTTTCAGTTGCAAACTCCACTCCATCCATATATATGGGGAGGTACTAGCTCCAACTCGGTTTGAGAGTGAAAACTGCAGGAACTTCAAACCGGCACTAGGAAACAGACTGAGAAAGCAGAGAAAAAGTGGCTCCTGCAAACCTTTCCCTTGGTGCTAGATGAACGAACGTCTCTGCACCTGCTCAGTTCTGAGAGATAAGTGTGTGTGAAAGCCGTCCTTCAACTAGCTTGTTGGGAACACAAAGTTTCTTTTCAGTTGCAAACTCCACTCCATCCATATATATGGGGAGGTACTAGCTCCAACTCGGTTTGAGAGTGAAAACTGCAGGAACTTCAAACCGGCACTAGGAAACAGACTGAGAAAGCAGAGATAAAGTGTCTCATGCAACCCGATCCCTTGGTGCTAGATGAACGAACGTCTCTCCACTTGCTCAGTTCTGAGAGATAAGTGTGTGTGAAAGCCGTCCTTCACCTAGCTTGTTGGGAACACAAAGTTTCTTTTCAGTTGCAAACTCCATTCCATACATATATATGGGTTGGTACTAGCTCCAACTCGGTTTTACAGTGAAAACTGCAGGAACTTCAAACCGGCACTAGGAAACAGACTGAGAAAACAGAGAAAAATTGTCTCCTGCCACAAGTTCCCTTGGTGCTAGATGAACGATTGTTTCTCCACCTGCTCAGTTCTGAGAGATAAGTGTGTGTGAAAGCCGTCCTTCACTTAGCTTGTTGGGAACACAAAGTTTCTTTTCAGTTGCAAACTCCACTCCATCCATATATATGGGGAGGTATTATCTCCAACAAGGTTTGACAGTGAAAACTGCAGGAACTTCAAACCGGCACTAGGAAACAGTCTGAGAAAGCAGAGAAAATGTGTCTCCTGCAACAAGTTCCCTTGGTGCTAGATGAACGAACGTCTCTCCACTTGCTCAGTTCTGAGAGATATCTGTGTGTGAAAGCCGTCCTTCACCTAGCTTGTTGGGAACACAAAGTTTCTTTTCAGTTGCAAACTCCATTCCATACATATATATGGGGAGGTAGAAGCTCCAACTCTGTTTTACAGTGAAAACTGCAGGAACTTCAAACCGGCACTAGGAAACAGACTGAGAAAGCAGAGAAAAAGTGTCTCCTGCAAACCGTTCCCTTGGTGCTAGATGAACGAACGTCTCTCCACCTGCTCAGTTCTGAGAGATAAGTGTGTGTGAAAGCCGTCCTTCACCTAGCTTGTTGGGAACACAAAGTTTCTTTTCAGTTGCAAACTCCATTCCATACATATATATGGGGAGGTACTAGCTCCAACTCGGTTTGACAGTGAAAACTGCAGGAACTTCAAACCGGCACTAGGAAACAGACTGAGAAAGCAGAGAAAAAGTGTCTCCTGCAACCCGTTCCCTTGGTGCTACATGAACGTACGTATCTCCACTTGCTCAGTTCTGAGAGATAAGTGTGTGTGAAAGCCGTCCTTCACCTAGCTTGTGGGGAACACAAAGTTTCTTTTCAGTTGCAAACTCCATTCCATACATATATATGGGGAGGTACTAGGTCCAACTCGGTTTTACAGTGAAAACTGCAGGAACTTCAAACCGGCACTAGGAAACAGACTGAGAAAGCAGAGAAAAAGTGTCTCCTGCAACCCGTTCCCTTGGTGCTACATGAACGTACGTCTCTCCATTTGCTCAGTTCTGAGAGATAAGTGTGTGTGAAAGCCGTCCTTCACCTAGCTTGTTGGGAACACAAAGTTTCTTTTCAGTTGCAAACTCCGTTCCATCCATATATAAGGGGAGGTACCAGCTCCAACACGGTTTGAGAGTGAAAACTGCAGGAACTTCAAACCGGCACTAGGAAACAGACTGAGAAAGCAGAGAAAAAGTGGCTCCTGGAAACCTTTCCCTTGGTGCTAGATGAACGAACGTCTCTCCACTTGCTCAGTTCTGAGAGATAAGTGTGTGTGAAAGCCGTCCTTCACCTAGCTTGTTGGGAACACAAAGATTCTTTTCAGTTGCAAACTCCACTCCATCCATATATATGGGGAGGTACTACCTCCAACTCTGTTTGAGAGTGAAAACTGCAGGAACTTCAAACCGGCACTAGGAAACAGACTGAGAAAGCAGAGATAAAGTGTCTCATGCAACCCGATCCCTTGGTGCTAGATGAACGAACGTCTCTCCACTTGCTCAGTTCTGAGAGAAAAGTGTGTGTGAAAGCCGTCCTTCACCTAGCTTGTTGGGAACACAAAGTTTCTTTTCAGTTGCAAACTCCATTCCATACATATATATGGGTAGGTACTAGCTCCAACTCGGTTTTACAGTGAAAACTGCAGGAACTTCAAACCGGCACTAGGAAACAGACTGAGAAAGCAGAGAAAAATTGTCTCCTGCCACAAGTTCCCTTGGTGCTAGATGAACGAATGTTTCTCCACCTGCTCAGTTCTGAGAGATAAGTGTGTGTGAAAGCCGTCCTTCACTTAGCTTGTTGGGAACACAAAGTTTCTTTTCAGTTGCAAACTCCACTCCATCCATATATATGGGGAGGTATTATCTCCAACAAGGTTTGACAGTGAAAACTGCAGGAACTTCAAACCGGCACTAGGAAACAGTCTGAGAAAGCAGAGAAAATGTGTCTCCTGCAACAAGTTCCCTTGGTGCTAGATGAACGAACGTCTCTCCACTTGCTCAGTTCTGAGAGATAACTGTGTGTGAAAGCCGTCCTTCACCTAGCTTGTTGGGAACACAAAGTTTCTTTTCAGTTGCAAACTCCATTCCATACATATATATGGGGAGGTAGAAGCTCCAACTCTGTTTTACAGTGAAAACTGCAGGAACTTCAAACCGGCACTAGGAAACAGACTGAGAAAGCAGAGAAAAAGTGTCTCCTGCAAACCGTTGCCTTGGTGCTAGATGAACGAACGTCTCTCCACCTGCTCAGTTCTGAGAGATAAGTGTGTGTGAAAGCCGTCCTTCACCTAGCTTGTGGGGAACACAAAGTTTCTTTTCAGTTGCAAACTCCATTGCATACATATATATGGGGAGGTTCTATCTCCAACTCGGTTTTACAGTGAAAACTGCAGGAAATTCAAACCGGCACTAGGAAACAGACTGAGAAAGCAGAGAAAAAGTGTCTCCTGCAACCCGTTCCCTTGGTGCTACATGAACGTACGTCTCTCCATTTGCTCAGTTCTGAGAGATAAGTGTGTGTGAAAGCCGTCCTTCACCTAGCTTGTTGGGAACACAAAGTTTCTTTTCAGTTGCAAACTCCGTTCCATCCATATATAAGGGGAGGTACTAGCTCCAACTCGGTTTTACAGTGAAAACTGCAGGAACTTCAAACCGGCACTAGGAAACAGACTGAGAAAGCAGAGAAAAAGTGTCTCCTGCAACCCGTTCCCTTGGTGCTAGATGAACGAACGTCTCTCCACCTGCTCAGTTCTGAGAGATAAGTGTGTGTGAAAGCCGTCCTTCACCTAGCTTGTGGGGAACACAAAGTTTCTTTTCAGTTGCAAACTCCACTTCTTCCATATATATGGGGGGTACTAGCTCCAACTCTTTTTGACAGTGAAAACTGCAGGAACTTCAAACCGGCACTAGGAAACAGACTGAGAAAGCAGAGAAAAATTGTCTCCTGCCACAAGTTCCCTTGGTGCTAGATGAACGAATGTTTCTCCACCTGCTCAGTTCTGAGAGATATGTGTGTGTGAAAGCCGTCCTTCACTTAGCTTGTTGGGAACACAAAGTTTCTTTTCAGTTGCAAACTCCACTCCATCCATATATATGGGGAGGTATTATCTCCAACAAGGTTTGACAGTGAAAACTGCAGGAACTTCAAACCGGCACTAGGAAACAGTCTGAGAAAGCAGAGAAAATGTGTCTCCTGCAACAAGTTCCCTTGGTGCTAGATGAACGAACGTCTCTCCACTTGCTCAGTTCTGAGAGATAACTGTGTGTGAAAGCCGTCCTTCACCTAGCTTGTTGGGAACACAAAGTTTCTTTTCAGTTGCAAACTCCATTCCATACATATATATGGGGAGGTAGAAGCTCCAACTCTGTTTTACAGTGAAAACTGCAGGAACTTCAAACCGGCACTAGGAAACAGACTGAGAAAGCAGAGAAAAAGTGTCTCCTGCAAACCGTTCCCTTGGTGCTAGATGAACGAACGTCTCTCCACCTGCTCAGTTCTGAGAGATAAGTGTGTGTGAAAGCCGTCCTTCACCTAGCTTGTTGGGAACACAAAGTTTCTTTTCAATTGCAAACTCCATTCCATACATATATATGGGTAGGTACTAGCTCCAACACGGTTTTACAGTGAAAACTGCAGGAACTTCAAACAGGCACTAGGAAACAGACTGAGAAAGCAGAGAAAAAGTGTCTCCTGCAACCCGTTCCCTTGGTGCTACATGAACGTACGTATCTCCACTTGCTCAGTTCTGAGAGATAAGTGTGTGTGAAAGCCGTCCTTCACCTAGCTTGTTGGGAACACAAAGTTTCTTTTCAGTTACAAAATCCATTCCATACATATATATGGGGAGGTAAAAGCTCCAACTCGGTTTTACAGTGAAAACTGCAGGAACTTCAAACCGGCACTAGGAAACAGACTGAGAAAGCAGAGAAATAGTGTTTCCTGCAACCCGTCCCCTTGGTGCTACATGAACGTACGTCTCTCCATTTGCTCAGTTCTGAGAGATAAGTGTGTGTGAAAGCCGTCCTTCACCTAGCTTGTTGGGAACACAAAGTTTCTTTTCAGTTGCAAACTCCATTCCATCCATATATAAGGGGAGGTACTAGCTCCAACTCGGTTTTACACTGGAAACGGCAGGAACTTCAAACCGGCACTAGGAAACAGACTGAGAAAGCAGAGAAAAAGTGTCTCCTGCAACCCGTTCCCTTAGTGCTAGGTGAACGAATTTCTCTCCACTTGGTCAGTTCTGAGAGATAAGTGTGTGTGAAATCCGTACTTCACATAGCTTGTTGGGAACACAAAGTTTCTTTTCAGTTGCAAACTCCATTCCATACATATATATGGGGAGGTACTAGCTCCAACTCGGTTTTACAGTGAAAACTGCAGGAAATTCAAACCGGCACTAGGAAACAGACTGAGAAAGCAGAGAAAAAGTGTCTCCTGCAACCCGTTCCCTTAGTGCTAGGTGAACGAATTTCTCTCCACTTGGTCAGTTCTGAGAGATAAGTGTGTGTGAAATCCGTACTTCACATAGCTTGTTGGGAACACAAAGTTTCTTTTCAGTTGCAAACTCCATTCCATACATATATATGGGGAGGTACTAGCTCCAACTCGGTTTTACAGTGAAAACTGCAGGAACTTCAAACCGGCACTAGGAAACAGACTGAGAAAGCAGAGAAATAGTGTCTCCTGCAACCCGTTCCCTTGGTTCTAGATGAACGAACGTCTCTCCACCTGCTCTGTTCTGAAGGATAAGTGTGTGTGAAAGCCGTCCTTCACCTAGCTTTTTGGGAACACAAAGTTTCTTTTCAGTTGCAAACTCCATTCCATACATATATATTTGGAGGTAGAAGCTCCAACTCGGTTTTACAGTGAAAACTGCAGGAACTTCAAACCGGCACTAGGAAACAGTCTGAGAAAGCAGAGAAAAAGTGGCTCCTGCAACCCGTTCCCTTGGTGCTAGATGAACGAACGTCTCTCCACTTGCTCAGTTCTGAGAGATAAGTGTGTGTGAAAGCCGTCCTTCACCTAGCTTGTTGTTAACACAAAGTTTCTTTTCAGTTGCAAACTCCATTCCATACATATATATGGGGAGGTACAAGCTCCAACTCGGTTTTACAGTGAAAACTGCAGGAACTTCAAACCGGCACTAGGAAACAGACTGAGAAAGCAGAGAAAATGTGTCTCCTGCAACCCGTTCCCTTGGTGCTAGATGAACGAACGTCTCTCCACTTGCTCAGTTCTGAGAGATAAGTGTGTGTGAAAGCCGTCCTTCACCTAGCTTGTTGGGAACACAAAGTTTCTTTTCAGTTGCAAACTCCATTCCATACATATATATGGGGAGGTACTAGGTCCAACTCGGTTTTACAGTGAAAACTGCAGGAACTTCAAACCGGCACCAGGAAACAGACTGAGAAAGCAGAGAAAAAGTGTCTCCTGCAACCCGTTCCCTTGGTGCTAGATGAACGAAAGTCTCTCCACTTGCTCAGTTCTGAGAGATAAGTGTGTGTGAAAGCCGACCTTCACCTAGCTTTTTGGTAACACAAAGTTTCTTTTCTGTTGCAAACTCCATTCCATACATATATATTTGGAGGTAGAAGCTCCAACTCGGTTTTACAGTGAAAACTGCAGGAACTTCAAACCGGCACTAGGAAACAGTCTGAGAAAGCAGAGAAAAAGTGCCTCCTGCAACCCGTTCCCTTGGTGCTAGATGAACGAACGTCTCTCCACTTGCTCAGTTCTGAGAGACAAGTGTGTGTGAAAGCCGTCCTTCACCTAGCTTGTTGGGAACACAAAGTTTCTTTTCAGTTGCAAACTCCATTCCATACATATATATGGGGAGGTACAAGCTTCAACTCGGTTTTACAGTGAAAACTGCAGGAACTTCAAACCGGCACTAGGAAACAGACTGAGAAAGCAGAGAAAAAGTGTCTCCTGCAAACCGTTCCCTTGGTGCTAGATGAACGAACGTCTCTCCACCTGCTCAGTTCTGAGAGATAAGTGTGTGTAAAAGCCGTCCTTCAACTAGCTTGTTGGGAACACAAAGTTTCTTTTCAGTTGCAAACTCCATTCCATACATATATATGGGGAGGTACTAGCTCCAACTCGGTTTTACAGTGAAAACTGCAGGAACTTCAAACCGGCACTAGGAAACAGACTGAGAAAGCAGAGAAAAAGTGTCTCCTGCATCCCGTTCCCTTGGTGCTACATGAACGTACGTATCTCCACTTGCTCAGTTCTGAGAGATAAGTGTGTGTGAAAGCCGTCCTTCACCTAGCTTGTGGGGAACACAAAGTTTCTTTTCAGTTGCAAACTCCATTGCATACATATATATGGGGAGGTTCTATCTCCAACTCGGTTTTACAGTGAAAACTGCAGGAACTTCAAACCGGCACTAGGAAACAGACTGAGAAAGCAGAGAAAAAGTGTCTCCTGCAACCCGTTCCCTTGGTGCTACATGAACGTACGTCTCTCCATTTGCTCAGTTCTGAGAGATAAGTGTGTGTGAAAGCCGTCCTTCACCTAGCTTGTTGGGAACACAAAGTTTCTTTTCAGTTGCAAACTCCGTTCCATCCATATATAAGGGGAGGTACTAGCTCCAACTCGGTTTTACAGTGAAAACTGCAGGAACTTCAAACCGGCACTAGGAAACAGACTGAGAAAGCAGAGAAAAAGTGTCTCCTGCAACCCGTTCCCTTGGTGCTAGATGAACGAACGTCTCTCCACCTGCTCAGTTCTGAGAGATAAGTGTGTGTGAAAGCCTTCCTTCACCTAGCTTGTGGGGAACACAAAGTTTCTTTTCAGTTGCAAACTCCACTTCTTCCATATATATGGGGGGTACTAGCTCCAACTCTTTTTGACAGTGAAAACTGCAGGAACTTCAAACCGGCACTAGGAATCAGACTGAGAAAGCAGAGAAATAGTGTCTCCTGCAACCCATTCCCTTGGTGCTAGATGAACGAACGTCTCTCCACTTGCTCAGTTTTGAGAGAAAAGTGTGTGTGAAAGCCGTCCTTCACCTAGCTTGTTGGGAACACAAAGTTTCTTTTCAGTTGTAAACTCCACTCCATCCATATATATGGGGAGGTACTAGCTCCAACTCGGTTTTACAGTGAAAACGGCATGAATTTCAAACCGGCACTAGGAAACAGACTGAGAAAGCAGAGAAAAAGTGTCTCCTGCAACCCGTTCCCTTGGTTCTAGATGAACGAACGTCTCTCCACTTGCTCAGTTCTGAGAGATAAGTGTGTGTGAAAGCCGTCCTTCAACTAGCTTTTTGGGAACACAATGTTTCTTTTCAGTTGCAAACTCCATTCCATACATATATATGGGGAGGTACTAGCTCCAACACGGTTTTACTGTGGAAACTGCAAGAACTTCAAAAGGGCACTAGGAAACAGACTGAGAAAGCAGAGAAAAAGTGTCTCCTGCAACTCGTTCCCTTGGTGCTAGATGAACGAACGTTTCTCCACTTGCTCAGTTCTGAGAGATAAGTGTGTGTGAAAGCCGTCCTTCACCTAGCTTGTTGGGAACACAAAGTTTCTTTTCAGTTGCAAACTCCATTCCATACATATATATGGGGAGGTTGAAGCTCCAACTCGGTTTTACAGTGAAAACTGCAGGAACTTCACACCGGCACTAGGAAACAGACTGAGAAAGCAGAGAAAAATTGTCTCCTGCAAACCGTTCCCTTGGTCCTAGATGAACGAACGTCTCTCCACCTGCTCAGTTCTGAGAGATAATTGTGTGTAAAAGCCGTCCTTCACCTAGCTTGTTGGGAACACAAAGTTTCTTTTCAGTTGCAAACTCCATTCCATACATATATATGGGGAGGTACTAGCTCCAACTCGGTTTTACAGTGAAAACTGCAGGAACTTCAAACCGGCACTAGGAAACAGACTGAGAAAGCAGAGAAAAAGTGTCTCCTGCAACCCGTTCCCTTGGTGCTACATGAACGTACGTATCTCCACTTGCTCAGTTCTGAGAGATAAGTGTGTGTGAAAGCCGTCCTTCACCTAGCTTGTGGGGAACACAAAGTTTCTTTTCAGTTGCAAACTCCATTCCATACATATATATGGGGAGGTACTAACTCCAAGTCGGTTTTACAGTGAAAACTGCAGGAACTTCAAACCGGCACTAGGAAACAGACTGAGAAAGCAGAGAAAAAGTGTCTCCTGCAACCCGTTCCCTTGGTGCTAGATGAACGAACGTCTCTCCACCTGCTCAGTTCTGAGAGATAAGTGTGTGTGAAAGCCGTCCTTCACATAGCTTGTGGGGAACACAAAGTTTCTTTTCAGTTGCAAACTCCACTTCTTCCATATATATGGGGGGTACTAGCTCCAACTCTTTTTGACAGTGAAAACTGCAGGAACTTCAAACCGGCACTAGGAAACAGACTGAGAAAGCAGAGAAAAATTGTCTCCTGCCACAAGTTCCCTTGGTGCTAGATGAACGAATGTTTCTCCACCTGCTCAGTTCTGAGAGATAAGTGTGTGTGAAAGCCGTCCTTCACTTAGCTTGTTGGGAACACAAAGTTTCTTTTCAGTTGCAAACTCCACTCCATCCATATATATGGGGAGGTATTATCTCCAACAAGGTTTGACAGTGAAAACTGCAGGAACTTCAAACCGGCACTAGGAAACAGTCTGAGAAAGCAGAGAAAATGTGTCTCCTGCAACAAGTTCCCTTGGTGCTAGATGAACGAACGTCTCTCCACTTGCTCAGTTCTGAGAGATAACTGTGTGTGAAAGCCGTCCTTCACCTAGCTTGTTGGGAACACAAAGTTTCTTTTCAGTTGCAAACTCCATTCCATACATATATATGGGGAGGTAGAAGCTCCAACTCTGTTTTACAGTGAAAACTGCAGGAACTTCAAACCGGCACTAGGAAACAGACTGAGAAAGCAGAGAAAAAGTGTCTCCTGCAAACCGTTCCCTTGGTGCTAGATGAACGAACGTCTCTCCACCTGCTCAGTTCTGAGAGATAAGTGTGTGTGAAAGCCGTCCTTCACCTAGCTTGTTGGGAACACAAAGTTTCTTTTCAATTGCAAACTCCATTCCATACATATATATGGGTAGGTACTAGCTCCAACTCGGTTTTACAGTGAAAACTGCAGGAACTTCAAACAGGCACTAGGAAACAGACTGAGAAAGCAGAGAAAAAGTGTCTCCTGCAACCCGTTCCCTTGGTGCTACATGAACGTACGTATCTCCACTTGCTCAGTTCTGAGAGATAAGTGTGTGTGAAAGCCGTCCTTCACCTAGCTTGTTGGGAACACAAAGTTTCTTTTCAGTTACAAAATCCATTCCATACATATATATGGGGAGGTAAAAGCTCCAACTCGGTTTTACAGTGAAAACTGCAGGAACTTCAAACCGGCACTAGGAAACAGACTGAGAAAGCAGAGAAATAGTGTTTCCTGCAACCCGTCCCCTTGGTGCTACATGAACGTACGTCTCTCCATTTGCTCAGTTCTGAGAGATAAGTGTGTGTGAAAGCCGTCCTTCACCTAGCTTGTTGGGAACACAAAGTTTCTTTTCAGTTGCAAACTCCATTCCATCCATATATAAGGGGAGGTACTAGCTCCAACTCGGTTTTACACTGGAAACGGCAGGAACTTCAAACCGGCACTAGGAAACAGACTGAGAAAGCAGAGAAAAAGTGTCTCCTGCAACCCGTTCCCTTGGTGCTAAATGAACGAATGTCTCTCCACCTGCTCAGTTCTGAGAGATAAGTGTGTGTGAAAGCCGTCCTTCACCTAGCTTGTTGGGAGCACAAAATTTCTTTTCAGTTGCAAACTCCACTCCATCCATATATATGGGGAGGTACTTGCTCCAAATCGGTTTTACAGTGAAAAACTGCAGGAACTTCAAACCGGCACTAGGAAACAGACTGAGAAAGCAGAGAAAAAGTGTCTCCTGCAACCCGTTCCCTTAGTGCTATGTGAACGAATTTCTCTCCACTTGGTCAGTTCTGAGAGATAAGTGTGTGTGAAATCCGTACTTCACATAGCTTGTTGGGAACACAAAGTTTCTTTTCAGTTGCAAACTCCATTCCATACATATATATGGGGAGGTACTAGCTCCAACTCGGTTTTACAGTGAAAACTGCAGGAACTTCAAACCGGCACTAGGAAACAGACTGAGAAAGCAGAGAAATAGTGTCTCCTGCAACCCGTTCCCTTGGTTCTAGATGAACGAACGTCTCTCCACCTGCTCTGTTCTGAAGGATAAGTGTGTGTGAAAGCCGTCCTTCACCTAGCTTTTTGGGAACACAAAGTTTCTTTTCAGTTGCAAACTCCATTCCATACATATATATTTGGAGGTAGAAGCTCCAACTCGGTTTTACAGTGAAAACTGCAGGAACTTCAAACCGGCACTAGGAAACAGTCTGAGAAAGCAGAGAAAAAGTGGCTCCTGCAACCCGTTCCCTTGGTGCTAGATGAACGAACGTCTCTCCACTTGCTCAGTTCTGAGAGATAAGTGTGTGTGAAAGCCGTCCTTCACCTAGCTTGTTGTTAACACAAAGTTTCTTTTCAGTTGCAAACTCCATTCCATACATATATATGGGGAGGTACAAGCTCCAACTCGGTTTTACAGTGAAAACTGCAGGAACTTCAAACCGGCACTAGGAAACAGACTGAGAAAGCAGAGAAAATGTGTCTCCTGCAACCCGTTCCCTTGGTGCTAGATGAACGAACGTCTCTCCACTTGCTCAGTTCTGAGAGATAAGTGTGTGTGAAAGCCGTCCTTCACCTAGCTTGTTGGGAACACAAAGTTTCTTTTCAGTTGCTAACTCCATTCCATACATATATATGGGGAGGTACTAGGTCCAACTCGGTTTTACAGTGAAAACTGCAGGAACTTCAAACCGGCACCAGGAAACAGACTGAGAAAGCAGAGAAAAAGTGTCTCCTGCAACCCGTTCCCTTGGTGCTAGATGAACGAAAGTCTCTCCACTTGCTCAGTTCTGAGAGATAAGTGTGTGTGAAAGCCGACCTTCACCTAGCTTTTTGGTAACACAAAGTTTCTTTTCTGTTGCAAACTCCATTCCATACATATATATTTGGAGGTAGAAGCTCCAACTCGGTTTTACAGTGAAAACTGCAGGAACTTCAAACCGGCACTAGGAAACAGTCTGAGAAAGCAGAGAAAAAGTGCCTCCTGCAACCCGTTCCCTTGGTGCTAGATGAACGAACGTCTCTCCACTTGCTCAGTTCTGAGAGACAAGTGTGTGTGAAAGCCGTCCTTCACCTAGCTTGTTGGGAACACAAAGTTTCTTTTCAGTTGCAAACTTCATTCCATACATATATATGGGGAGGTACAAGCTTCAACTCGGTTTTACAGTGAAAACTGCAGGAACTTCAAACCGGCACTAGGAAACAGACTGAGAAAGCAGAGAAAAAGTGTCTCCTGCAAACCGTTCCCTTGGTGCTAGATGAACGAACGTCTCTCCACCTGCTCAGTTCTGAGAGATAAGTGTGTGTAAAAGCCGTCCTTCAACTAGCTTGTTGGGAACACAAAGTTTCTTTTCAGTTGCAAACTCCATTCCATACATATATATGGGGAGGTACTAGCTCCAACTCGGTTTTACAGTGAAAACTGCAGGAACTTCAAACCGGCACTAGGAAACAGACTGAGAAAGCAGAGAAAAAGTGTCTCCTGCATCCCGTTCCCTTGGTGCTACATGAACGTACGTATCTCCACTTGCTCAGTTCTGAGAGATAAGTGTGTGTGAAAGCCGTCCTTCACCTAGCTTGTGGGGAACACAAAGTTTCTTTTCAGTTGCAAACTCCATTGCATACATATATATGGGGAGGTTCTATCTCCAACTCGGTTTTACAGTGAAAACTGCAGGAACTTCAAACCGGCACTAGGAAACAGACTGAGAAAGCAGAGAAAAAGTGTCTCCTGCAACCCGTTCCCTTGGTGCTACATGAACGTACGTCTCTCCATTTGCTCAGTTCTGAGAGATAAGTGTGTGTGAAAGCCGTCCTTCACCTAGCTTGTTGGGAACACAAAGTTTCTTTTCAGTTGCAAACTCCGTTCCATCCATATATAAGGGGAGGTACTAGCTCCAACTCGGTTTTACAGTGAAAACTGCAGGAACTTCAAACCGGCACTAGGAAACAGACTGAGAAAGCAGAGAAAAAGTGTCTCCTGCAACCCGTTCCCTTGGTGCTAGATGAACGAACGTCTCTCCACCTGCTCAGTTCTGAGAGATAAGTGTGTGTGAAAGCCGTCCTTCACCTAGCTTGTGGGGAACACAAAGTTTCTTTTCAGTTGCAAACTCCACTTCTTCCATATATATGGGGGGTACTAGCTCCAACTCTTTTTGACAGTGAAAACTGCAGGAACTTCAAACCGGCACTAGGAATCAGAATGAGAAAGCAGAGAAATAGTGTCTCCTGCAACCCATTCCCTTGGTGCTAGATGAACGAACGTCTCTCCACTTGCTCAGTTTTGAGAGAAAAGTGTGTGTGAAAGCCGTCCTTCACCTAGCTTGTTGGGAACACAAAGTTTCTTTTCAGTTGTAAACTCCACTCCATCCATATATATGGGGAGGTACTAGCTCCAACTCGGTTTTACAGTGAAAACGGCATGAATTTCAAACCGGCACTAGGAAACAGACTGAGAAAGCAGAGAAAAAGTGTCTCCTGCAACCCGTTCCCTTGGTTCTAGATGAACGAACGTCTCTCCACTTGCTCAGTTCTGAGAGATAAGTGTGTGTGAAAGCCGTCCTTCAACTAGCTTTTTGGGAACACAATGTTTCTTTTCAGTTGCAAACTCCATTCCATACATATATATGGGGAGGTACTAGCTCCAACACGGTTTTACTGTGGAAACTGCAAGAACTTCAAAAGGGCACTAGGAAACAGACTGAGAAAGCAGAGAAAAAGTGTCTCCTGCAACTCGTTCCCTTGGTGCTAGATGAACGAACGTTTCTCCACTTGCTCAGTTCTGAGAGATAAGTGTGTGTGAAAGCCGTCCTTCACCTAGCTTGTTGGGAACACAAAGTTTCTTTTCAGTTGCAAACTCCATTCCATACATATATATGGGGAGGTTGAAGCTCCAACTCGGTTTTACAGTGAAAACTGCAGGAACTTCACACCGGCACTAGTAAACAGACTGACAAAGCAGAGAAAAATTGTCTCCTGCAAACCGTTCCCTTGGTCCTAGATGAACGAACGTCTCTCCACCTGCTCAGTTCTGAGAGATAATTGTGTGTAAAAGCCGTCCTTCACCTAGCTTGTTGGGAACACAAAGTTTCTTTTCAGTTGCAAACTCCATTCCATACATATATATGGGGAGGTACTAGCTCCAACTCGGTTTTACAGTGAAAACTGCAGGAACTTCAAACCGGCACTAGGAAACAGACTGAGAAAGCAGAGAAAAAGTGTCTCCTGCAACCCGTTCCCTTGGTGCTACATGAACGTACGTATCTCCACTTGCTCAGTTCTGAGAGATAAGTGTGTGTGAAAGCCGTCCTTCACCTAGCTTGTGGGGAACACAAAGTTTCTTTTCAGTTGCAAACTCCATTCCATACATATATATGGGGAGGTACTAACTCCAAGTCGGTTTTACAGTGAAAACTGCAGGAACTTCAAACCGGCACTAGGAAACAGACTGAGAAAGCAGAGAAAAAGTGTCTCCTGCAACCCGTTCCCTTGGTGCTACATGAACGTACGTCTCTCCATTTGCTCAGTTCTGAGAGATAAGTGTGTGTGAAAGCCGTCCTTCACCTAGCTTGTTGGGAACACAAAGTTTCTTTTCAGTTGCAAACTCCGTTCCATCCATATATAAGGGGAGGTACCAGCTCCAAATCGGTTTTACAGTGAAAAATGCAGGAACTTCAAACCGGCACTAGGAAACAGACTGAGAAAGCAGAGAAAAAGTGTCTCCTGCAACCCGTTCCCTTGGTGCTAGATGAACGAACGTCTCTCCACCTGCTCAGTTCTGAGAGATAAGTGTGTGTGAAAGCCGTCCTTCACCTAGCTTGTTGGGAACACAAAGTTTCTTTTCAGTTGCAAACTCCACTCCATCCATATATATGGGGAGGTACTAGCTCCAACTCGGTTTGAGAGTGAAAACTGCAGGAACTTCAAACCGGCACTAGGAAACAGACTGAGAAAGCAGAGAAAAAGTGGCTCCTGCAAACCTTTCCCTTGGTGCTAGATGAACGAACGTCTCTGCACCTGCTCAGTTCTGAGAGATAAGTGTGTGTGAAAGCCGTCCTTCACCTAGCTTGTTGGGAACACAAAGTTTCTTTTCAGTTGCAAACTCCACTCCATCCATATATATGGGGAGGTACTAGCTCCAACTCGGTTTGAGAGTGAAAACTGCAGGAACTTCAAACCGGCACTAGGAAACAGACTGAGAAAGCAGAGATAAAGTGTCTCATGCAACCCGATCCCTTGGTGCTAGATGAACGAACGTCTCTCCACTTGCTCAGTTCTGAGAGATAAGTGTGTGTGAAAGCCGTCCTTCACCTAGCTTGTTGGGAACACAAAGTTTCTTTTCAGTTGCAAACTCCATTCCATACATATATATGGGTAGGTACTAGCTCCAACTCGGTTTTACAGTGAAAACTGCAGGAACTTCAAACCGGCACTAGGAAACAGACTGAGAAAGCAGAGAAAAATTGTCTCCTGCCACAAGTTCCCTTGGTGCTAGATGAACGAATGTTTCTCCACCTGCTCAGTTCTGAGAGATAAGTGTGTGTGAAAGCCGTCCTTCACTTAGCTTGTTGGGAACACAAAGTTTCTTTTCAGTTGCAAATTCCACTCCATCCATATATATGGGGAGGTATTATCTCCAACAAGGTTTGACAGTGAAAACTGCAGGAACTTCAAACCGGCACTAGGAAACAGTCTGAGAAAGCAGAGAAAATGTGTCTCCTGCAACAAGTTCCCTTGGTGCTAGATGAACGAACGTCTCTCCACTTGCTCAGTTCTGAGAGATATCTGTGTGTGAAAGCCGTACTTCACCTAGCTTGTTGGGAACACAAAGTTTCTTTTCAGTTGCAAACTCCATTCCATACATATATATGGGGAGGTAGAAGCTCCAACTCTGTTTTACAGTGAAAACTGCAGGAACTTCAAACCGGCACTAGGAAACAGACTGAGAAAGCAGAGAAAAAGTGTCTCCTGCAAACCGTTCCCTTGGTGCTAGATCAACGAACGTCTCTCCACCTGCTCAGTTCTGAGAGATAAGTGTGTGTGAAAGCCGTCCTTCACCTAGCTTGTTGGGAACACAAAGTTTCTTTTCAGTTGCAAACTCCATTCCATACATATATATGGGTAGGTACTAGCTCCAACTCGGTTTTACAGTGAAAACTGCAGGAACTTCAAACCGGCACTAGGAAACAGACTGAGAAAGCAGAGAAAAAGTGTCTCCTGCAACCCGTTCCCTTGGTGCTACATGAACGTACGTATCTCCACTTGCTCAGTTCTGAGAGATAAGTGTGTGTGAAAGCCGTCCTTCACCTAGCTTGTTGGGAACACAAAGTTTCTTTTCAGTTACAAAATCCATTCCATACATATATATGGGGAGGTAAAAGCTCCAACACGGTTTTACAGTGAAAACTGCAGGAACTTCAAACCGGCACTAGGAAACAGACTGAGAAAGCAGAGAAATAGTGTTTCCTGCAACCCGTCCCCTTGGTGCTACATGAACGTACGTCTCTCCATTTGCTCAGTTCTGAGAGATAAGTGTGTGTGAAAGCCGTCCTTCACCTAGCTTGTTGGGAACACAAAGTTTCTTTTCAGTTGCAAACTCCATTCCATACATATATATGGGGAGGTACTAGCTCCAACTCGGTTTTACAGTGAAAACTGCAGGAACTTCAAACCGGCACTAGGAAACAGACTGAGAAAGCAGAGAAAAAGTGTCTCCTGCAACCCGTTCCCTTGGTGCTACATGAACGTACGTATCTCCACTTGCTCAGTTCTGAGAGATAAGTGTGTGTGAAAGCCGTCCTTCACCTAGCTTGTGGGGAACACAAAGTTTCTTTTCAGTTGCAAACTCCATTCCATACATATATATGGGGAGGTACTAACTCCAACTCGGTTTTACAGTGAAAACTGCAGGAACTTCAAACCGGCACTAGGAAACAGACTGAGAAAGCAGAGAAAAAGTGTCTCCTGCAACCCGTTCCCTTGGTGCTACATGAACGTACGTCTCTCCATTTGCTCAGTTCTGAGAGATAAGTGTGTGTGAAAGCCGTCCTTCACCTAGCTTGTTGGGAACACAAAGTTTCTTTTCAGTTGCAAACTCCGTTCCATCCATATATAAGGGGAGGTACCAGCTCCAAATCGGTTTTACAGTGAAAACTGCAGGAACTTCAAACCGGCACTAGGAAACAGACTGAGAAAGCAGAGAAAAAGTGTCTCCTGCAACCCGTTCCCTTGGTGCTAGATGAACGAACGTCTCTCCACCTGCTCAGTTCTGAGAGATAAGTGTGTGTGAAAGCCGTCCTTCACCTAGCTTGTTGGGAACACCAAGTTTCTTTTCAGTTGCAAATTCCACTCCATCCATATATATGGGGAGGTATTATCTCCAACAAGGTTTGACAGTGAAAACTGCAGGAACTTCAAACCGGCACTAGGAAACAGTCTGAGAAAGCAGAGAAAATGTGTCTCCTGCAACAAGTTCCCTTGGTGCTAGATGAACGAACGTCTCTCCACTTGCTCAGTTCTGAGAGATATCTGTGTGTGAAAGCCGTACTTCACCTAGCTTGTTGGGAACACAAAGTTTCTTTTCAGTTGCAAACTCCATTCCATACATATATATGGGGAGGTAGAAGCTCCAACTCTGTTTTACAGTGAAAACTGCAGGAACTTCAAACCGGCACTAGGAAACAGACTGAGAAAGCAGAGAAAAAGTGTCTCCTGCAAACCGTTCCCTTGGTGCTAGATCAACGAACGTCTCTCCACCTGCTCAGTTCTGAGAGATAAGTGTGTGTGAAAGCCGTCCTTCACCTAGCTTGTTGGGAACACAAAGTTTCTTTTCAGTTGCAAACTCCATTCCATACATATATATGGGTAGGTACTAGCTCCAACTCGGTTTTACAGTGAAAACTGCAGGAACTTCAAACCGGCACTAGGAAACAGACTGAGAAAGCAGAGAAAAAGTGTCTCCTGCAACCCGTTCCCTTGGTGCTACATGAACGTACGTATCTCCACTTGCTCAGTTCTGAGAGATAAGTGTGTGTGAAAGCCGTCCTTCACCTAGCTTGTTGGGAACACAAAGTTTCTTTTCAGTTACAAAATCCATTCCATACATATATATGGGGAGGTAAAAGCTCCAACACGGTTTTACAGTGAAAACTGCAGGAACTTCAAACCGGCACTAGGAAACAGACTGAGAAAGCAGAGAAATAGTGTTTCCTGCAACCCGTCCCCTTGGTGCTACATGAACGTACGTCTCTCCATTTGCTCAGTTCTGAGAGATAAGTGTGTGTGAAAGCCGTCCTTCACCTAGCTTGTTGGGAACACAAAGTTTCTTTTCAGTTGCAAACTCCATTCCATCCATATATAAGGGGAGGTACTAGCTCCAACTCGGTTTTACAGTGGAAACGGCAGGAACTTCAAACCGGCACTAGGAAACAGACTGAGAAAGCAGAGAAAAAGTGTCTCCTGCAACCCGTTCCCTTGGTGCTAAATGAACGAATGTCTCTCCACCTGCTCAGTTCTGAGAGATAAGTGTGTGTGAAAGCCGTCCTTCACCTAGCTTGTTGGGAGCACAAAATTTCTTTTCAGTTGCAAACTCCACTCCATCCATATATATGGGGAGGTACTTGCTCCAAATCGGTTTTACAGTGAAAAACGGCAGGAACTTCAAACCGGCACTAGGAAACAGACTGAGAAAGCAGAGAAAAAGTGTCTCCTGCAACCCTTTCCCTTGGTGCTAGGTGAACGAACGTCTCTCCACTTGCTCAGTTCTGAGAGATAAGTGTGTGTGAAAGCCGTACTTCAACTTGCTTGTTGGGAACACAAAGTTTCTTTCCAGTTGAAAACTCCATTCCATACATATATATAGGGAGGTACTAGCTCCAACTCGGTTTGACAGTGAAAACTGCAGGAACTTCAAACCGGCACTAGGAAAGAGACTGAGAAAGCAGAGAAATAGTGTCTCCTGCAACCCGTTCCCTTGGTGCTAGATGAACGAACTTCTCTGCACTTGCTAAGTTCTGAGAGATAAGTGTGTGTGAAAGCCGTCCTTCACCTAGCTTTTTGGGAACACAAAGTTTCTTTTCAGTTGCAAACTCCATTCCATACATATATATTTGGAGGTAGAAGCTCCAACTCGGTTTTACAGTGAATACTGCAGGAACTTCAAACCGGCACTAGGAAACAGACTGAGAAAGCAGAGAAAAAGTGTCTCCTGCAACCCGTTCCCTTGGTGCTAGATGAACGAACGTCTCTCCACTTGCTCAGTTCTGAGAGATAAGTGTGTGTGAAAGCCGTTCTTCACCTAGCTTGTTGGGAACACAAAGTTTCTTTTCAGTTGCAAACTCCATTCCATACATATATATTTGGAGGTAGAAGCTCCAACTCGGTTTTACAGTGAAAACTGCAGGAACTTCAAACCGGCACTAGGAAACAGTCTGAGAAAGCAGAGAAAAAGTGCCTCCTGCAACCCGTTCCCTTGGTGCTAGATGAACGAACGTCTCTCCACTTGCTCAGTTCTGAGAGATAAGTGTGTGTGAAAGCCGTCCTTCACCTAGCTTGTTGGGAACACAAAGTTTCTTTTCAGTTGCAAACTCCATTCCATACATATATATGGGGAGGTACAAGCTAAAACTCGGTTTTACACTGAAAACTGCAGGAACTTCAAACCGGCACTAGGAAACAGACTGAGAAAGCAGAGAAAAAGTGTCTCCTGCAACCCGTTCCCTTGGTGCTAGATGAAGGAACGTCTCTCCACTTGCTCAGTTCTGAGAGATAAGTGTGTGTGAAAAACGTCCTTCACCTAGCTTGTTGGGAACACAAGGTTTCTTTTCAGTTGCAAACTCCATTCCATACATATATATGGGGAGGTACAAGCTCCAACTCGGTTTTACAGTGAAAACTGCAGGAACTTCAAACCGGCACTAGGAAACAGTCTGAGAAAGCAGAGAAAAAGTATCTCCTGCAACCCGTTCCCTTGGTGCTAGATGAACGAACGTCTCTCCACTTGCTCAGTTCTGAGAGATAAGTGTGTGTGAAAGCCGTCCTTCACCTAGCTTGTTGGGAACACAAAGTTTCTTTTCAGTTGCAAACTCCATTCCATACATATATATGGGGAGGTACTAGCTCCAACTCGGTTTGACAGTGAAAACTGCAGGAACTTCAAACCGGCACTAGGAAACAGACTGAGAAAGCAGAGAAAAAGTGTCTCCTGCAACCCGTTCCCTTGGTGCTAGATGAACGAACGTCTCTCCACTTGCTCAGTTCTGAGAGATAAGTGTGTGTGAAAGCCGTCCTTCACCTAGCTTGTTGGGAACACAAAGTTTCTTTTCAGTTTCAAACTCCATTCCATACATATATATGGGGAGGTACTAGCTCCAACTCGGTTTTACAGTGAAAACTGCAGGAACTTCAAACCGGCACTAGGAAACAGACTGAGAAAGCAGAGAAAAAGTGTCTCCTGCAACCCGTTCCCTTGGTGCTAGATGAACGAACGTCTCTCCACTTGCTCAGTTCTGAGAGATAAGTGTGTGTGAAAGCCGTCCTTCACCTAGCTTGTTGGGAACACAAAGTTTCTTTTCAGTTGCAAACTCCATTCCATACATATATATTTGGAGGTAGAAGCTCCAACTCGGTTTTACAGTGAATACTACAGGAACTTCAAACCGGCACTAGGAAACAGACTGAGAAAGCAGAGAAAAAGTGTCTCCTGCAACCCGTTCCCTTGGTGCTAGATGAACGAACGTCTCTCCACTTGCTCAGTTCTGAGAGATAAGTGTGTGTGAAAGCCGTCCTTCACCTAGCTTGTTGGGAACACAAAGTTTCTTTTCAGTTGCAAACTCCATTCCATACATATATATGGGGAGGTACTAGCTCCAACTCTGTTTTAAAGTGAAAACTGCAGGAACTTCAAACCGGCACTAGGAAACAGACTGAGAAAGCAGAGAAAAAGTGTCTCCTGCAACCCGTTCCCTTGGTGCTAGATGAACGAACGTCTCTCCACTTGCTCAGTTCTGAGAGATAAGTGTGTGTGAAAGCCGTCCTTCACCTAGCTTTTTGGGAACACAAAGTTTCTTTTCAGTTGCAAACTCCATTCCATACATATATATTTGGAGGTAGAAGCTCCAACTCGGTTTTACAGTGAAAACTGCAGGAACTTCACACCGGCACTAGGAAACAGTCTGAGAAAGCAGAGAAAAAGTGCCTCCTGCAACCCGTTCCCTTGGTGCTAGATGAACGAACGTCTCTCCACTTGCTCAGTTCTGAGAGATAAGTGTGTGTGAAAGCCGTCCTTCACCTAGCTTGTTGGGAACACAAAGTTTCTTTTCAGTTGCAAACTCCATTCCATACATATATATGGGGAGGTACAAGCTTCAACTCGGTTTTACAGTGAAAACTGCAGGAACTTCAAACCGGCACAAGGAAACAGACTGAGAAAGCAGAGAAAAAGTGTCTCCTGCAACCCGTTCCCTTGGTGCTAGAAGAACGAACGTCTCTCCACTTGCTCAGTTCTGAGAGATAAGTGTGTGTGAAAGCCGTCCTTCACCTAGCTTGTTGGGAACACAAAGTTTCTTTTCAGTTGCAAACCCCATTCCATACATATATATGGGGAGGTACAAGCTCCAACTCGGTTTTACAGTGAAAACTGCAGGAACTTCAAACCGGCACTAGGAAACAGACTGAGAAAGCAGAGAAAAAGTGTCTCCTGCAACCCGTTCCCTTGGTGCTAGATGAACGAACGTCTCTCCACTTGCTCAGTTCTGAGAGATAAGTGTGTGTGAAAGCCGTCCTTCACCTAGCTTGTTGGGAACACAAAGTTTCTTTTCAGTTGCAAACTCCATTCCATACATATATATGGGGAGGTACAAGCTCCAACTCGGTTTTACAGTGAAAACTGCAGGAACTTCAAACCGGCACTAGGAAACAGACTGAGAAAGCAGAGAAAAAGTGTCTCCTGCAACCCGTTCCCTTGGTGCTAGATGAACGAACGTCTCTCCACTTGCTCAGTTCTGAGAGATAAGTGTGTGTGAAAGCCGTACTTCACCTAGCTTTTTGGGAACACAAAGTTTCTTTTCAGTTGCAAACTCCATTCCATACATATATATTTGGAGGTACTAGCTCCAACTCGGTTTGACAGTGAAAACTGCAGGAACTTCAAACCGGCACTAGGAAACAGACTGAGAAAGCAGAGAAAAAGTGTCTCCTGCAACCCGTTCCCTTGGTGCTACATGAACGTACGTATCTCCACTTGCTCAGTTCTGAGAGATAAGTGTGTGTGAAAGCCGTCCTTCACCTAGCTTGTGGGGAACACAAAGTTTCTTTTCAGTTGCAAACTCCATTCCATACATATATATGGGGAGGTACTAACTCCAACTCGGTTTTACAGTGAAAACTGCAGGAACTTCAAACCGGCACTAGGAAACAGACTGAGAAAGCAGAGAAAAAGTGTCTCCTGCAACCCGTTCCCTTGGTGCTACATGAACGTACGTCTCTCCATTTGCTCAGTTCTGAGAGATAAGTGTGTGTGAAAGCCGTCCTTCACCTAGCTTGTTGGGAACACAAAGTTTCTTTTCAGTTGCAAACTCCGTTCCATCCATATATAAGGGGAGGTACCAGCTCCAAATCGGTTTTACAGTGAAAACTGCAGGAACTTCAAACCGGCACTAGGAAACAGACTGAGAAAGCAGAGAAAAAGTGTCTCCTGCAACCCGTTCCCTTGGTGCTAGATGAACGAACGTCTCTCCACCTGCTCAGTTCTGAGAGATAAGTGTGTGTGAAAGCCGTCCTACACCTAGCTTGTTGGGAACACAAAGTTTCTTTTCAGTTGCAAACTCCACTCCATCCATATATATGGGGAGGTACTAGCTCCAACTCGGTTTGAGAGTGAAAACTGCAGGAACTTCAAACCGGCACTAGGAAACAGACTGAGAAAGCAGAGAAAAAGTGGCTCCTGCAAACCTTTCCCTTGGTGCTAGATGAACGAACGTCTCTGCACCTGCTCAGTTCTGAGAGATAAGTGTGTGTGAAAGCCGTCCTTCACCTAGCTTGTTGGGAACACAAAGTTTCTTTTCAGTTGCAAACTCCACTCCATCCATATATATGGGGAGGTACTAGCTCCAACTCGGTTTGAGAGTGAAAACTGCAGGAACTTCAAACCGGCACTAGGAAACAGACTGAGAAAGCAGACATAAAGTGTCTCATGCAACCCGATCCCTTGGTGCTAGATGAACGAACGTCTCTCCACTTGCTCAGTTCTGAGAAATAAGTGTGTGTGAAAGCCGTCCTTCACCTAGCTTGTTGGGAACACAAAGTTTCTTTTCAGTTGCAAACTCCATTCCATACATATATATGGGTAGGTACTAGCTCCAACTCGGTTTTACAGTGAAAACTGCAGGAACTTCAAACCGGCACTAGGAAACAGACTGAGAAAGCAGAGAAAAATTGTCTCCTGCCACAAGTTCCCTTGGTGCTAGATGAACGAATGTTTCTCCACCTGCTCAGTTCTGAGAGATAAGTGTGTGTGAAAGCCGTCCTTCACTTAGCTTGTTGGGAACACAAAGTTTCTTTTCAGTTGCAAATTCCACTCCATCCATATATATGGGGAGGTATTATCTCCAACAAGGTTTGACAGTGAAAACAGCAGGAACTTCAAACCGTCACTAGGAAACAGTCTGAGAAAGCAGAGAAAATGTGTCTCCTGCAACAAGTTCCCTTGGTGCTAGATGAACGAACGTCTCTCCACTTGCTCAGTTCTGAGAGATATCTGTGTGTGAAAGCCGTACTTCACCTAGCTTGTTGGGAACACAAAGTTTCTTTTCAGTTGCAAACTCCATTCCATACATATATATGGGGAGGTAGAAGCTCCAACTCTGTTTTACAGTGAAAACTGCAGGAACTTCAAACCGGCACTAGGAAACAGACTGAGAAAGCAGAGAAAAAGTGTCTCCTGCAAACCGTTCCCTTGGTGCTAGATCAACGAACGTCTCTCCACCTGCTCAGTTCTGAGAGATAAGTGTGTGTGAAAGCCGTCCTTCACCTAGCTTGTTGGGAACACAAAGTTTCTTTTCAGTTGCAAACTCCATTCCATACATATATATGGGTAGGTACTAGCTCCAACTCGGTTTTACAGTGAAAACTGCAGGAACTTCAAACCGGCACTAGGAAACAGACTGAGAAAGCAGAGAAAAAGTGTCTCCTGCAACCCGTTCCCTTGGTGCTACATGAACGTACGTCTCTCCACTTGCTCAGTTCTGAGAGATAAGTGTGTGTGAAAGCCGTCCTTCACCTAGCTTGTTGGGAACACAAAGTTTCTTTTCAGTTACAAAATCCATTCCATACATATATATGGGGAGGTAAAAGCTCCAACACGGTTTTACAGTGAAAACTGCAGGAACTTCAAACCGGCACTAGGAAACAGACTGAGAAAGCAGAGAAATAGTGTTTCCTGCAACCCGTCCCCTTGGTGCTACATGAACGTACGTCTCTCCATTTGCTCAGTTCTGAGAGATAAGTGTGTGTGAAAGCCGTCCTTCACCTAGCTTGTTGGGAACACAAAGTTTCTTTTCAGTTGCAAACTCCATTCCATACATATATATGGGGAGGTACTAGCTCCAACTCGGTTTTACAGTGAAAACTGCAGGAACTTCAAACCGGCACTAGGAAACAGACTGAGAAAGCAGAGAAAAAGTGTCTCCTGCAACCCGTTCCCTTGGTGCTACATGAACGTACGTATCTCCACTTGCTCAGTTCTGAGAGATAAGTGTGTGTGAAAGCCGTCCTTCACCTAGCTTGTGGGGAACACAAAGTTTCTTTTCAGTTGCAAACTCCATTCCATACATATATATGGGGAGGTACTAACTCCAACTCGGTTTTACAGTGAAAACTGCAGGAACTTCAAACCGGCACTAGGAAACAGACTGAGAAAGCAGAGAAAAAGTGTCTCCTGCAACCCGTTCCCTTGGTGCTACATGAACGTACGTCTCTCCATTTGCTCAGTTCTGAGAGATAAGTGTGTGTGAAAGCCGTCCTTCACCTAGCTTGTTGGGAACACAAAGTTTCTTTTCAGTTGCAAACTCCGTTCCATCCATATATAAGGGGAGGTACCAGCTCCAAATCGGTTTTACAGTGAAAACTGCAGGAACTTCAAACCGGCACTAGGAAACAGACTGAGAAAGCAGAGAAAAAGTGTCTCCTGCAACCCGTTCCCTTGGTGCTAGATGAACGAACGTCTCTCCACCTGCTCAGTTCTGAGAGATAAGTGTGTGTGAAAGCCGTCCTTCACCTAGCTTGTTGGGAACACAAAGTTTCTTTTCAGTTGCAAATTCCACTCCATCCATATATATGGGGAGGTATTATCTCCAACAAGGTTTGACAGTGAAAACTGCAGGAACTTCAAACCGGCACTAGGAAACAGTCTGAGAAAGCAGAGAAAATGTGTCTCCTGCAACAAGTTCCCTTGGTGCTAGATGAACGAACGTCTCTCCACTTGCTCAGTTCTGAGAGATATCTGTGTGTGAAAGCCGTACTTCACCTAGCTTGTTGGGAACACAAAGTTTCTTTTCAGTTGCAAACTCCATTCCATACATATATATGGGGAGGTAGAAGCTCCAACTCTGTTTTACAGTGAAAACTGCAGGAACTTCAAACCGGCACTAGGAAACAGACTGAGAAAGCAGAGAAAAAGTGTCTCCTGCAAACCGTTCCCTTGGTGCTAGATCAACGAACGTCTCTCCACCTGCTCAGTTCTGAGAGATAAGTGTGTGTGAAAGCCGTCCTTCACCTAGCTTGTTGGGAACACAAAGTTTCTTTTCAGTTGCAAACTCCATTCCATACATATATATGGGTAGGTACTAGCTCCAACTCGGTTTTACAGTGAAAACTGCAGGAACTTCAAACCGGCACTAGGAAACAGACTGAGAAAGCAGAGAAAAAGTGTCTCCTGCAACCCGTTCCCTTGGTGCTACATGAACGTACGTATCTCCACTTGCTCAGTTCTGAGAGATAAGTGTGTGTGAAAGCCGTCCTTCACCTAGCTTGTTGGGAACACAAAGTTTCTTTTCAGTTGCAAACTCCATTCCATACATATATATGGGGAGGTACTAGCTCCAACACGGTTTTACAGTGAAAACTGCAGGAACTTCAAACCGGCACTAGGAAACAGATTGAGAAAGCAGAGAAATAGTGTTTCCTGCAACCCGTCCCCTTGGTGCTACATGAAGGTACGTCTCTCCATTTGCTCAGTTCTGAGAGATAAGTGTGTGTGAAAGCCGTCCTTCACCTAGCTTGTTGGGAACACAAAGTTTCTTTTCAGTTGCAAACTCCATTCCATACATATATATGGGGAGGTACTAGCTCCAACTCGGTTTTACAGTGAAAACTGCAGGAACTTCAAACCGGCACTAGGAAACAGACTGAGAAAGCAGAGAAAAAGTGTCTCCTGCAACCCGTTCCCTTGGTGCTACATGAACGTACGTATCTCCACTTGCTCAGTTCTGAGAGATAAGTGTGTGTGAAAGCCGTCCTTCACCTAGCTTGTGGGGAACACAAAGTTTCTTTTCAGTTGCAAACTCCATTCCATACATATATATGGGGAGGTACTAACTCCAACTCGGTTTTACAGTGAAAACTGCAGGAACTTCAAACCGGCACTAGGAAACAGACTGAGAAAGCAGAGAAAAAGTGTCTCCTGCAACCCGTTCCCTTGGTGCTACATGAACGTACGTCTCTCCATTTGCTCAGTTCTGAGAGATAAGTGTGTGTGAAAGCCGTCCTTCACCTAGCTTGTTGGGAACACAAAGTTTCTTTTCAGTTGCAAACTCCGTTCCATCCATATATAAGGGGAGGTACCAGCTCCAAATCGGTTTTACAGTGAAAACTGCAGGAACTTCAAACCGGCACTAGGAAACAGACTGAGAAAGCAGAGAAAAAGTGTCTCCTGCAACCCGTTCCCTTGGTGCTAGATGAACGAACGTCTCTCCACCTGCTCAGTTCTGAGAGATAAGTGTGTGTGAAAGCCGTCCTTCACCTAGCTTGTTGGGAACACAAAGTTTCTTTTCAGTTGCAAACTCCACTCCATCCATATATATGGGGAGGTACTAGCTCCAACTCGGTTTGAGAGTGAAAACTGCAGGAACTTCAAACCGGCACTAGGAAACAGACTGAGAAAGCAGAGAAAAAGTGGCTCCTGCAAACCTTTCCCTTGGTGCTAGATGAACGAACGTCTCTGCACCTGCTCAGTTCTGAGAGATAAGTGTGTGTGAAAGCCGTCCTTCACCTAGCTTGTTGGGAACACAAAGTTTCTTTTCAGTTGCAAACTCCACTCCATCCATATATATGGGGAGGTACTAGCTCCAACTCGGTTTGAGAGTGAAAACTGCAGGAACTTCAAACCGGCACTAGGAAACAGACTGAGAAAGCAGAGATAAAGTGTCTCATGCAACCCGATCCCTTGGTGCTAGATGAACGAACGTCTCTCCACTTGCTCAGTTCTGAGAGATAAGTGTGTGTGAAAGCCGTCCTTCACCTAGCTTGTTGGGAACACAAAGTTTCTTTTCAGTTGCAAACTCCATTCCATACATATATATGGGTAGGTACTAGCTCCAACTCGGTTTGACAGTGAAAACTGCAGGAACTTCAAACCGGCACTAGGAAACAGACTGAGAAAGCAGAGAAAAATTGTCTCCTGCCACAAGTTCCCTTGGTGCTAGATGAACGAATGTTTCTCCACCTGCTCAGTTCTGAGAGATAAGTGTGTGTGAAAGCCGTCCTTCACTTAGCTTGTTGGGAACACAAAGTTTCTTTTCAGTTGCAAATTCCACTCCATCCATATATATGGGGAGGTATTATCTCCAACAAGGATTGACAGTGAAAACTGCAGGAACTTCAAACCGGCACTAGGAAACAGTCTGAGAAAGCAGAGAAAATGTGTCTCCTGCAACAAGTTCCCTTGGTGCTAGATGAACGAACGTCTCTCCACTTGCTCAGTTCTGAGAGATATCTGTGTGTGAAAGCCGTCCTTCACCTAGCTTGTTGGGAACACAAAGTTTCTTTTCAGTTGCAAACTCCATTCCATACATATATATGGGGAGGTAGAAGCTCCAACTCTGTTTTACAGTGAAAACTGCAGGAACTTCAAACCGGCACTAGGAAACAGACTGAGAAAGCAGAGAAAAAGTGTCTCCTGCAAACCGTTCCCTTGGTGCTAGATCAACGAACGTCTCTCCACCTGCTCAGTTCTGAGAGTTAAGTGTGTGTGAAAGCCGTCCTTCACCTAGCTTGTTGGGAACACAAAGTTTCTTTTCAGTTGCAAACTCCATTCCATACATATATATGGGTAGGTACTAGCTCCAACTCGGTTTTACAGTGAAAACTGCAGGAACTTCAAACCGGCACTAGGAAACAGACTGAGAAAGCAGAGAAAAAGTGTCTCCTGCAACCCGTTCCATTGGTGCTACATGAACGTACGTATCTCCACTTGCTCAGTTCTGAGAGATAAGTGTGTGTGAAAGCCGTCCTTCACCTAGCTTGTTGGGAACACAAAGTTTCTTTTCAGTTACAAAATCCATTCCATACATATATATGGGGAGGTAAAAGCTCCAACACGGTTTTACAGTGAAAACTGCAGGAACTTCAAACCGGCACTAGGAAACAGACTGAGAAAGCAGAGAAATAGTGTTTCCTGCAACCCGTCCCCTTGGTGCTACATGAACGTACGTCTCTCCATTTGCTCAGTTCTGAGAGATAAGTGTGTGTGAAAGCCGTCCTTCACCTAGCTTGTTGGGAACACAAAGTTTCTTTTCAGTTGCAAACTCCATTCCATCCATATATAAGGGGAGGTACTAGCTCCAACTCGGTTTTACAGTGGAAACGGCAGGAACTTCAAACCGGCACTAGGAAACAGACTGAGAAAGCAGAGAAAAAGTGTCTCCTGCAACCCGTTCCCTTGGTGCTAAATGAACGAATGTCTCTCCACCTGCTCAGTTCTGAGAGATAAGTGTGTGTGAAAGCCGTCCTTCACCTAGCTTGTTGGGAGCACAAAATTTCTTTTCAGTTGCAAACTCCACTCCATCCATATATATGGGGAGGTACTTGCTCCAAATCGGTTTTACAGTGAAAAACGGCAGGAACTTCAAACCGGCACTAGGAAACAGACTGAGAAAGCAGAGAAAAAGTGTCTCCTGCAACCCTTTCCCTTGGTGCTAGGTGAACGAACGTCTCTCCACTTGCTCAGTTCTGAGAGATAAGTGTGTGTGAAAGCCGTACTTCAACTTGCTTGTTGGGAACACAAAGTTTCTTTCCAGTTGAAAACTCCATTCCATACATATATATAGGGAGGTACTAGCTCCAACTCGGTTTGACAGTGAAAACTGCAGGAACTTCAAACCGGCACTAGGAAAGAGACTGAGAAAGCAGAGAAATAGTGTCTCCTGCAACCCGTTCCCTTGGTGCTAGATGAACGAACTTCTCTGCACTTGCTAAGTTCTGAGAGATAAGTGTGTGTGAAAGCCGTCCTTCACCTAGCTTTTTGGGAACACAAAGTTTCTTTTCAGTTGCAAACTCCATTCCATACATATATATTTGGAGGTAGAAGCTCCAACTCGGTTTTACAGTGAATACTGCAGGAACTTCAAACCGGCACTAGGAAACAGACTGAGAAAGCAGAGAAAAAGTGTCTCCTGCAACCCGTTCCCTTGGTGCTAGATGAACGAACGTCTCTCCACTTGCTCAGTTCTGAGAGATAAGTGTGTGTGAAAGCCGTTCTTCACCTAGCTTGTTGGGAACACAAAGTTTCTTTTCAGTTGCAAACTCCATTCCATACATATATATTTGGAGGTAGAAGCTCCAACTCGGTTTTACAGTGAAAACTGCAGGAACTTCAAACCGGCACTAGGAAACAGTCTGAGAAAGCAGAGAAAAAGTGCCTCCTGCAACCCGTTCCTTTGGTGCTAGATGAACGAACGTCTCTCCACTTGCTCAGTTCTGAGAGATAAGTGTGTGTGAAAGCCGTCCTTCACCTAGCTTGTTGGGAACACAAAGTTTCTTTTCAGTTGCAAACTCCATTCCATACATATATATGGGGAGGTACAAGCTAAAACTCGGTTTTACAGTGAAAACTGCAGGAACTTCAAACCGGCACTAGGAAACAGACTGAGAAAGCAGAGAAAAAGTGTCTCCTGCAACCCGTTCCCTTGGTGCTAGATGAAGGAACGTCTCTCCACTTGCTCAGTTCTGAGAGATAAGTGTGTGTGAAAAACGTCCTTCACCTAGCTTGTTGGGAACACAAGGTTTCTTTTCAGTTGCAAACTCCATTCCATACATATATATGGGGAGGTACAAGCTCCAACTCGGTTTTACAGTGAAAACTGCAGGAACTTCAAACCGGCACTAGGAAACAGTCTGAGAAAGCAGAGAAAAAGTGTCTCCTGCAACCCGTTCCCTTGGTGCTAGATGAACGAACGTCTCTCCACTTGCTCAGTTCTGAGAGATAAGTGTGTGTGAAAGCCGTCCTTCACCTAGCTTGTTGGGAACACAAAGTTTCTTTTCAGTTGCAAACTCCATTCCATACATATATATGGGGAGGTACTAGCTCCAACTCGGTTTGACAGTGAAAACTGCAGGAACTTCAAACCGGCACTAGGAAACAGACTGAGAAAGCAGAGAAAAAGTGTCTCCTGCAACCCGTTCCCTTGGTGCTAGATGAACGAACGTCTCTCCACTTGCTCAGTTCTGAGAGATAAGTGTGTGTGAAAGCCGTCCTTCACCTAGCTTGTTGGGAACACAAAGTTTCTTTTCAGTTTCAAACTCCATTCCATAAATATATATGGGGAGGTACTAGCTCCAACTCGGTTTTACAGTGAAAACTGCAGGAACTTCAAACCGGCACTAGGAAACAGACTGAGAAAGCAGAGAAAAAGTGTCTCCTGCAACCCGTTCCCTTGGTGCTAGATGAACGAACGTCTCTCCACTTGCTCAGTTCTGAGAGATAAGTGTGTGTGAAAGCCGTCCTTCACCTAGCTTGTTGGGAACACAAAGTTTCTTTTCAGTTGCAAACTCCATTCCATACATATATATTTGGAGGTAGAAGCTCCAACTCGGTTTTACAGTGAATACTACAGGAACTTCAAACCGGCACTAGGAAACAGACTGAGAAAGCAGAGAAAAAGTGTCTCCTGCAACCCGTTCCCTTGGTGCTAGATGAACGAACGTCTCTCCACTTGCTCAGTTCTGAGAGATAAGTGTGTGTGAAAGCCGTCCTTCACCTAGCTTGTTGGGAACACAAAGTTTCTTTTCAGTTGCAAACTCCATTCCATACATATATATGGGGAGGTACTAGCTCCAACTCTGTTTTAAAGTGAAAACTGCAGGAACTTCAAACCGGCACTAGGAAACAGACTGAGAAAGCAGAGAAAAAGTGTCTCCTGCAACCCGTTCCCTTGGTGCTAGATGAACGAACGTCTCTCCACTTGCTCAGTTCTGAGAGATAAGTGTGTGTGAAAGCCGTCCTTCACCTAGCTTTTTGGGAACACAAAGTTTCTTTTCAGTTGCAAACTCCATTCCATACATATATATTTGGAGGTAGAAGCTCCAACTCGGTTTTACAGTGAAAACTGCAGGAACTTCACACCGGCACTAGGAAACAGTCTGAGAAAGCAGAGAAAAAGTGCCTCCTGCAACCCGTTCCCTTGGTGCTAGATGAACGAACGTCTCTCCACTTGCTCAGTTCTGAGAGATAAGTGTGTGTGAAAGCCGTCCTTCACCTAGCTTGTTGGGAACACAAAGTTTCTTTTCAGTTGCAAACTCCATTCCATACATATATATGGGGAGGTACAAGCTTCAACTCGGTTTTACAGTGAAAACTGCAGGAACTTCAAACCGGCACAAGGAAACAGACTGAGAAAGCAGAGAAAAAGTGTCTCCTGCAACCCGTTCCCTTGGTGCTAGAAGAACGAACGTCTCTCCACTTGCTCAGTTCTGAGAGATAAGTGTGTGTGAAAGCCGTCCTTCACCTAGCTTGTTGGGAACACAAAGTTTCTTTTCAGTTGCAAACCCCATTCCATACATATATATGGGGAGGTACAAGCTCCAACTCGGTTTTACAGTGAAAACTGCAGGAACTTCAAACCGGCACTAGGAAACAGACTGAGAAAGCAGAGAAAAAGTGTCTCCTGCAACCCGTTCCCTTGGTGCTAGATGAACGAACGTCTCTCCACTTGCTCAGTTCTGAGAGATAAGTGTGTGTGAAAGCCGTCCTTCACCTAGCTTGTTGGGAACACAAAGTTTCTTTTCAGTTGCAAACTCCATTCCATACATATATATGGGGAGGTACAAGCTCCAACTCGGTTTTACAGTGAAAACTGCAGGAAGTTCAAACCGGCACTAGGAAACAGACTGAGAAAGCAGAGAAAAAGTGTCTCCTGCAACCCGTTCCCTTGGTGCTAGATGAACGAACGTCTCTCCACTTGCTCAGTTCTGAGAGATAAGTGTGTGTGAAAGCCGTACTTCACCTAGCTTTTTGGGAACACAAAGTTTCTTTTCAGTTGCAAACTCCATTCCATACATATATATTTGGAGGTAGAAGCTCCAACTCGGTTTTACAGTGAAAACTGCAGGAACTTCAAACCGGCACTAGGAAACAGACTGAGAAAGCAGAGAAAAAGTGTCTCCTGCAACCAGTTCCCTTGGTGCTAGATGAACGAACGTCTCTCCACTTGCTCAGTTCTGAGAGATAAGTGTGTGTGAAAGCCGTCCTTCACCTAGCTTGTTGGGAACACAAAGTTTCTTTTCAGTTGCAAACTCCATTCCATACATATATATTTGGAGGTAGAAGCTCCAACTCGGTTTTACAGTGAATACTACAGGAACTTCAAACCGGCACTAGGAAACAGACTGAGAAAGCAGAGAAAAAGTGTCTCCTGCAACCCGTTCCCTTGGTGCTAGATGAACGAACGTCTCTCCACTTGCTCAGTTCTGAGAGATATGTGTGTGTGAAAGCCGTCCTTCACCTAGCTTTTTGGGAACACAAAGTTTCTTTTCAGTTGCAAACTCCATTCCATACATATATATTTGGAGGTAGAAGCTCCAACTCGGTTTTACAGTGAAAACTGCAGGAACTTCAAACCGGCACTAGGAAACAGTCTGAGAAAGCAGAGAAAAAGTGTCTCCTGCAACCCGTTCCCTTGGTGCTAGATGAACGAACGTCTCTCCACTTGCTCAGTTCTGAGAGATAAGTGTGTGTGAAAGCCGTCCTTCACCTAGCTTGTTGGGAACACAAAGTTTCTTTTCAGTTGCAAACTCCATTCCATACATATATATGGGGAGGTACTAGCTCCAACACGGTTTTACTGTGGAAACTGCAAGAACTTCAAACGGGCACTAGGAAACAGACTGAGAAAGCAGAGAAAAAGTGTCTCCTGCAACCCGTTCCCTTGGTGCTAGATGAACGAACGTTTCTCCACTTGCTCAGTTCTGAGAGATTAGTGTGTGTGAAAGCCGTCCTTCACCTAGCTTGTTGGGAACACAAAGTTTCTTTTCAGTTGCAAACTCCATTCCATACATATATATGGGGAGGTTGAAGCTCCAACTCGGTTTTACAGTGAAAACTGCAGGAACTTCACACCGGCACTAGGAAACAGACTGAGAAAGCAGAGAAAAATTGTCTCCTGCAAACCGTTCCCTTGGTCCTAGATGAACGAACGTCTCTCCACCTGCTCAGTTCTGAGAGATAAGTGTGTGTAAAAGCCGTCCTTCACCTAGCTTGTTGGGAACACAAAGTTTCTTTTCAGTTGCAAACTCCATTCCATACATATATATGGGGAGGTACTAGCTCCAACTCGGTTTTACAGTGAAAACTGCAGGAACTTCAAACCGGCACTAGGAAACAGACTGAGAAAGCAGAGAAAAAGTGTCTCCTGCAACCCGTTCCCTTGGTGCTACATGAACGTACGTATCTCCACTTGCTCAGTTCTGAGAGATAAGTGTGTGTGAAAGCCGTCCTTCACCTAGCTTGTGGGGAACACAAAGTTTCTTTTCAGTTGCAAACTCCATTCCATACATATATATGGGGAGGTACTAACTCCAACTCGGTTTTACAGTGAAAACTGCAGGAACTTCAAACCGGCACTAGGAAACAGACTGAGAAAGCAGAGAAAAAGTGTCTCCTGCAACCCGTTCCCTTGGTGCTACATGAACGTACGTCTCTCCATTTGCTCAGTTCTGAGAGATAAGTGTGTGTGAAAGCCGTCCTTCACCTAGCTTGTTGGGAACACAAAGTTTCTTTTCAGTTGCAAACTCCGTTCCATCCATATATAAGGGGAGGTACCAGCTCCAAATCGGTTTTACAGTGAAAACTGCAGGAACTTCAAACCGGCACTAGGAAACAGACTGAGAAAGCAGAGAAAAAGTGTCTCCTGCAACCCGTTCCCTTGGTGCTAGATGAACGAACGTCTCTCCACCTGCTCAGTTCTGAGAGATAAGTGTGTGTGAAAGCCGTCCTTCACCTAGCTTTTTGGGAACACAAAGTTTCTTTTCAGTTGCAAACTCCATTCCATACATATATATTTGGAGGTAGAAGCTCCAACTCGGTTTTACAGTGAAAACTGCAGGAACTTCACACCGGCACTAGGAAACAGTCTGAGAAAGCAGAGAAAAAGTGCCTCCTGCAACCCGTTCCCTTGGTGCTAGATGAACGAACGTCTCTCCACTTGCTCAGTTCTGAGAGATAAGTGTGTGTGAAAGCCGTCCTTCACCTAGCTTGTTGGGAACACAAAGTTTCTTTTCAGTTGCAAACTCCATTCCATACATATATATGGGGAGGTACAAGCTTCAACTCGGTTTTACAGTGAAAACTGCAGGAACTTCAAACCGGCACAAGGAAACAGACTGAGAAAGCAGAGAAAAAGTGTCTCCTGCAACCCGTTCCCTTGGTGCTAGAAGAACGAACGTCTCTCCACTTGCTCAGTTCTGAGAGATAAGTGTGTGTGAAAGCCGTCCTTCACCTAGCTTGTTGGGAACACAAAGTTTCTTTTCAGTTGCAAACCCCATTCCATACATATATATGGGGAGGTACAAGCTCCAACTCGGTTTTACAGTGAAAACTGCAGGAACTTCAAACCGGCACTAGGAAACAGACTGAGAAAGCAGAGAAAAAGTGTCTCCTGCAACCCGTTCCCTTGGTGCTAGATGAACGAACGTCTCTCCACTTGCTCAGTTCTGAGAGATAAGTGTGTGTGAAAGCCGTCCTTCACCTAGCTTGTTGGGAACACAAAGTTTCTTTTCAGTTGCAAACTCCATTCCATACATATATATGGGGAGGTACAAGCTCCAACTCGGTTTTACAGTGAAAACTGCAGGAACATCAAACCGGCACTAGGAAACAGACTGAGAAAGCAGAGAAAAAGTGTCTCCTGCAACCCGTTCCCTTGGTGCTAGATGAACGAACGTCTCTCCACTTGCTCAGTTCTGAGAGATAAGTGTGTGTGAAAGCCGTACTTCACCTAGCTTTTTGGGAACACAAAGTTTCTTTTCAGTTGCAAACTCCATTCCATACATATATATTTGGAGGTAGAAGCTCCAACTCGGTTTTACAGTGAAAACTGCAGGAACTTCAAACCGGCACTAGGAAACAGACTGAGAAAGCAGAGAAAAAGTGTCTCCTGCAACCCGTTCCCTTGGTGCTAGATGAACGAACGTCTCTCCACTTGCTCAGTTCTGAGAGATAAGTGTGTGTGAAAGCCGTCCTTCACCTAGCTTGTTGGGAACACAAAGTTTCTTTTCAGTTGCAAACTCCATTCCATACATATATATTTAGAGGTAGAAGCTCCAACTCGGTTTTACAGTGAATACTACAGGAACTTCAAACCGGCACTAGGAAACAGACTGAGAAAGCAGAGAAATAGTGTCTCCTGCAACCCGTTCCCTTGGTGCTAGATGAACGAACGTCTCTCCACTTGCTCAGTTCTGAGAGATATGTGTGTGTGAAAGCCGTACTTCACCTAGCTTTTTGGGAACACAAAGTTTCTTTTCAGTTGCAAACTCCATTCCATACATATATATTTGGAGGTAGAAGCTCCAACTCGGTTTTACAGTGAAAACTGCAGGAACTTCAAACCGGCACTAGGAAACAGTCTGAGAAAGCAGAGAAAAAGTGTCTCCTGCAACCCGTTCCCTTGGTGCTAGATGAACGAACGTCTCTCCACTTGCTCAGTTCTGAGAGATAAGTGTGTGTGAAAGCCGTCCTTCACCTAGCTTGTTGGGAACACAAAGTTTCTTTTCAGTTGCAAACTCCATTCCATACATATATATGGGGAGGTACTAGCTCCAACACGGTTTTACTGTGGAAACTGCAAGAACTTCAAACGGGCACTAGGAAACAGACTGAGAAAGCAGAGAAAAAGTGTCTCCTGCAACTCGTTCCCTTGGTGCTAGATGAAAGAACGTTTCTCCACTTGCTCAGTTCTGAGAGATTAGTGTGTGTGAAAGCCGTCCTTCACCTAGCTTGTTGGGAACACAAAGTTTCTTTTCAGTTGCAAACTCCATTCCATACATATATATGGGGAGGTTGAAGCTCCAACTCGGTTTTACAGTGAAAACTGCAGGAACTTCACACCGGCACTAGGAAACAGACTGAGAAAGCAGAGAAAAATTGTCTCCTGCAAACCGTTCCCTTGGTCCTAGATGAACGAACGTCTCTCCACCTGCTCAGTTCTGAGAGATAAGTGTGTGTAAAAGCCGTCCTTCACCTAGCTTGTTGGGAACACAAAGTTTCTTTTCAGTTGCAAACTCCATTCCATACATATATATGGGGAGGTACTAGCTCCAACTCGGTTTTACAGTGAAAACTGCAGGAACTTCAAACCGGCACTAGGAAACAGACTGAGAAAGCAGAGAAAAAGTGTCTCCTGCAACCCGTTCCCTTGGTGCTACATGAACGTACGTATCTCCACTTGCTCAGTTCTGAGAGATAAGTGTGTGTGAAAGCCGTCCTTCACCTAGCTTGTGGGGAACACAAAGTTTCTTTTCAGTTGCAAACTCCATTCCATACATATATATGGGGAGGTACTAACTCCAACTCGGTTTTACAGTGAAAACTGCAGGAACTTCAAACCGGCACTAGGAAACAGACTGAGAAAGCAGAGAAAAAGTGTCTCCTGCAACCCGTTCCCTTGGTGCTACATGAACGTACGTCTCTCCATTTGCTCAGTTCTGAGAGATAAGTGTGTGTGAAAGCCGTCCTTCACCTAGCTTGTTGGGAACACAAAGTTTCTTTTCAGTTGCAAACTCCGTTCCATCCATATATAAGGGGAGGTACCAGCTCCAAATCGGTTTTACAGTGAAAACTGCAGGAACTTCAAACCGGCACTAGGAAACAGACTGAGAAAGCAGAGAAAAAGTGTCTCCTGCAACCCGTTCCCTTGGTGCTAGATGAACGAACGTCTCTCCACCTGCTCAGTTCTGAGAGATAAGTGTGTGTGAAAGCCGTCCTTCACCTAGCTTGTTGGGAACACAAAGTTTCTTTTCAGTTGCAAACTCCACTCCATCCATATATATGGGGAGGTACTAGCTCCAACTCGGTTTGAGAGTGAAAACTGCAGGAAATTCAAACCGGCACTAGGAAACAGACTGAGAAAGCAGAGAAAAAGTGGCTCCTGCAAACCTTTCCCTTGGTGCTAGATGAACGAACGTCTCTGCACCTGCTCAGTTCTGAGAGATAAGTGTGTGTGAAAGCCGTCCTTCACCTAGCTTGTTGGGAACACAAAGTTTCTTTTCAGTTGCAAACTCCACTCCATCCATATATATGGGGAGGTACTAGCTCCAACTCGGTTTGAGAGTGAAAACTGCAGGAACTTCAAACCGGCACTAGGAAACAGACTGAGAAAGCAGAGATAAAGTGTCTCATGCAACCCGATCCCTTGGTGCTAGATGAACGAACGTCTCTCCACTTGCTCAGTTCTGAGAGATAAGTGTGTGTGAAAGCCGTCCTTCACCTAGCTTGTTGGGAACACAAAGTTTCTTTTCAGTTGCAAACTCCATTCCATACATATATATGGGTAGGTACTAGCTCCAACTCGGTTTTACAGTGAAAACTGCAGGAACTTCAAACCGGCACTAGGAAACAGACTGAGAAAGCAGAGAAAAATTGTCTCCTGCCACAAGTTCCCTTGGTGCTAGATGAACGAATGTTTCTCCACCTGCTCAGTTCTGAGAGATAAGTGTGTGTGAAAGCCGTCCTTCACTTAGCTTGTTGGGAACACAAAGTTTCTTTTCAGTTGCAAATTCCACTCCATCCATATATATGGGGAGGTATTATCTCCAACAAGGTTTGACAGTGAAAACTGCAGGAACTTCAAACCGGCACTAGGAAACAGTCTGAGAAAGCAGAGAAAATGTGTCTCCTGCAACAAGTTCCCTTGGTGCTAGATGAACGAACGTCTCTCCACTTGCTCAGTTCTGAGAGATATCTGTGTGTGAAAGCCGTCCTTCACCTAGCTTGTTGGGAACACAAAGTTTCTTTTCAGTTGCAAACTCCATTCCATACATATATATGGGGAGGTAGAAGCTCCAACTCTGTTTTACAGTGAAAACTGCAGGAACTTCAAACCGGCACTAGGAAACAGACTGAGAAAGCAGAGAAAAAGTGTCTCCTGCAAACCGTTCCCTTGGTGCTAGATCAACGAACGTCTCTCCACCTGCTCAGTTCTGAGAGATAAGTGTGTGTGAAAGCCGTCCTTCACCTAGCTTGTTGGGAACACAAAGTTTCTTTTCAGTTGCAAACTCCATTCCATACATATATATGGGTAGGTACTAGCTCCAACTCGGTTTTACAGTGAAAACTGCAGGAACTTCAAACCGGCACTAGGAAACAGACTGAGAAAGCAGAGAAAAAGTGTCTCCTGCAACCCGTTCCCTTGGTGCTAAATGAACGAATGTCTCTCCACCTGCTCAGTTCTGAGAGATATGTGTGTGTGAAAGCCGTCCTTCACCTAGCTTGTTGGGAGCACAAAATTTCTTTTCAGTTGCAAACTCCACTCCATCCATATATATGGGGAGGTACTTGCTCCAAATCGGTTTTACAGTGAAAAACGGCAGGAACTTCAAACCGGCACTAGGAAACAGACTGAGAAAGCAGAGAAAAAGTGTCTCCTGCAACCCTTTCCCTTGGTGCTAGGTGAACGAACGTCTCTCCACTTGCTCAGTTCTGAGAGATAAGTGTGTGTGAAAGCCGTACTTCAACTTGCTTGTTGGGAACACAAAGTTTCTTTCCAGTTGAAAACTCCATTCCATACATATATATAGGGAGGTACAAGCTCCAACTCGGTTTGACAGTGAAAACTGCAGGAACTTCAAACCGGCACTAGGAAAGAGACTGAGAAAGCAGAGAAATAGTGTCTCCTGCAACCCGTTCCCTTGGTGCTGGATGAACGAAATTCTCTGCACTTGCTAAGTTCTGAGAGATAAGTGTGTGTGAAAGCCGTCCTTCACCTAGCTTGTTGGGAACACAAAGTTTCTTTTCAGTTGCAAACTCCATTCCATACATATATATTTGGAGGTAGAAGCTCCAACTCGGTTTTACAGTGAAAACTGCAGGAACTTCAAACCGGCACTAGGAAACAGTCTGAGAAAGCAGAGAAAAAGTGCCTCCTGCAACCCGTTCCCTTGGTGCTAGATGAACGAACGTCTCTCCACTTGCTCAGTTCTGAGAGATAAGTGTGTGTGAAAGCCGTCCTTCACCTAGCTTGTTGGGAACACAAAGTTTCTTTTCAGTTGCAAACTCCATTCCATACATATATATGGGGAGGTACAAGCTAAAACTCGGTTTTACAGTGAAAACTGCAGGAACTTCAAACCGGCACTAGGAAACAGACTGAGAAAGCAGAGAAAAAGTGTCTCATGCAACCCGTTCCCTTGGTGCTAGATGAAGGAACGTCTCTCCACTTGCTCAGTTCTGAGAGATAAGTGTGTGTGAAAAACGTCCTTCACCTAGCTTGTTGGGAACACAAGGTTTCTTTTCAGTTGCAAACTCCATTCCATACATATATATGGGGAGGTACAAGCTCCAACTCGGTTTTACAGTGAAAACTGCAGGAACTTCAAGCCGGCACTAGGAAAGAGACTGAGAAAGCAGAGAAATAGTGTCTCCTGCAACCCGTTCCCTTGGTGCTGGATGAACGAAATTCTCTGCACTTGCTAAGTTCTGAGAGATAAGTGTGTGTGAAAGCCGTCCTTCACCTAGCTTGTTGGGAACACAAAGTTTCTTTTCAGTTGCAAACTCCATTCCATACATATATATTTGGAGGTAGAAGCTCCAACTCGGTTTTACAGTGAAAACTGCAGGAACTTCAAACCGGCACTAGGAAACAGTCTGAGAAAGCAGAGAAAAAGTGCCTCCTGCAACCCGTTCCCTTGGTGCTAGATGAACGAACGTCTCTCCACTTGCTCAGTTCTGAGAGATAAGTGTGTGTGAAAGCCGTCCTTCACCTAGCTTGTTGGGAACACAAAGTTTCTTTTCAGTTGCAAACTCCATTCCATACATATATATGGGGAGGTACAAGCTAAAACTCGGTTTTACAGTGAAAACTGCAGGAACTTCAAACCGGCACTAGGAAACAGACTGAGAAAGCAGAGAAAAAGTGTCTCATGCAACCCGTTCCCTTGGTGCTAGATGAAGGAACGTCTCTCCACTTGCTCAGTTCTGAGAGATAAGTGTGTGTGAAAAACGTCCTTCACCTAGCTTGTTGGGAACACAAGGTTTCTTTTCAGTTGCAAACTCCATTCCATACATATATATGGGGAGGTACAAGCTCCAACTCGGTTTTACAGTGAAAACTGCAGGAACTTCAAGCCGGCACTAGGAAACAGTCTGAGAAAGCAGAGAAAAAGTGTCTCCTGCAACCCGTTCCCTTGGTGCTAGATGAACGAACGTCTCTCCACTTGCTCAGTTCTGAGAGATAAGTGTGTGTGAAAGCCGTCCTTCACCTAGCTTGTTGGGAACACAAAGTTTCTTTTCAGTTGCAAACTCCATTCCATACATATATATGGGGAGGTACAAGCTCCAACTCGGTTTGACAGTGAAAACTGCAGGAACTTCAAACCGGCACTAGGAAACAGACTGAGAAAGCAGAGAAAAAGTGTCTCCTGCAACCCGTTCCCTTGGTGCTAGATGAACGAACGTCTCTCCACTTGCTCAGTTCTGAGAGATAAGTGTGTGTGAAAGCCGTCCTTCACCTAGCTTGTTGGGAACACAAAGTTTCTTTTCAGTTTCAAACTCCATTCCATACATATATATGGGGAGGTACTAGCTCCAACTCGGTTTTACAGTGAAAACTGCAGGAACTTCAAACCGGCACTAGGAAACAGACTGAGAAAGCAGAGAAAAAGTGTCTCCTGTAACCCGTTCCCTTGGTGGTAGATGAACGAACGTCTCTCCACTTGCTCAGTTCTGAGAGATAAGTGTGTGTGAAAGCCGTCCTTCACCTAGCTTGTTGGGAACACAAAGTTTCTTTTCAGTTGCAAACTCCATTCCATACATATATATTTGGAGGTAGAAGCTCCAACTCGGTTTTACAGTGAATACTACAGGAACTTCAAACCGGCACTAGGAAACAGACTGAGAAAGCAGAGAAAAAGTGTCTCCTGCAACCCGTTCCCTTGGTGCTAGATGAACGAACGTCTCTCCACTTGCTCAGTTCTGAGAGATAAGTGTGTGTGAAAGCCGTCCTTCACCTAGCTTGTTGGGAACACAAAGTTTCTTTTCAGTTGCAAACTCCATTCCATACATATATATGGGGAGGTACTAGCTCCAACTCTGTTTTAAAGTGAAAACTGCAGGAACTTCAAACCGGCACTAGGAAACAGACTGAGAAAGCAGAGAAAAAGTGTCTCCTGCAACCCGTTCCCTTGGTGCTAGATGAACGAACGTCTCTCCACTTGCTCAGTTCTGAGAGATAAGTGTGTGTGAAAGCCGTCCTTCACCTAGCTTGTTGGGAACACAAAGTTTCTTTTCAGTTGCAAACTCCATTCCATACATATATATGGGGAGGTACAAGCTTCAACTCGGTTTTACAGTGAAAACTGCAGGAACTTCAAACCGGCACAAGGAAACAGACTTAGAAAGCAGAGAAAAAGTGTCTCCTGCAACCCGTTCCCTTGGTGCTAGAAGAACGAACGTCTCTCCACTTGCTCAGTTCTGAGAGATAAGTGTGTGTGAAAGCCGTCCTTCACCTAGCTTGTTGGGAACACAAAGTTTCTTTTCAGTTGCAAACCCCATTCCATACATATATATGGGGAGGTACAAGCTCCAACTCGGTTTTACAGTGAAAACTGCAGGAACTTCAAACCGGCACTAGGAAACAGACTGAGAAAGCAGAGAAAAAGTGTCTCCTGCAACCCGTTCCCTTGGTGCTAGATGAACGAACGTCTCTCCACTTGCTCAGTTCTGAGAGATAAGTGTGTGTGAAAGCCGTCCTTCACCTAGCTTGTTGGGAACACAAAGTTTCTTTTCAGTTGCAAACTCCATTCCATACATATATATGGGGAGGTACAAGCTCCAACTCGGTTTGACAGTGAAAACTGCAGGAACTTCAAACCGGCACTAGGAAACAGACTGAGAAAGCAGAGAAAAAGTGTCTCCTGCAACCCGTTCCCTTGGTGCTAGATGAACGAACGTCTCTCCACTTGCTCAGTTCTGAGAGATAAGTGTGTGTGAAAGCCGTACTTCACCTAGCTTTTTGGGAACACAAAGTTTCTTTTCAGTTGCAAACTCCATTCCATACATATATATTTGGAGGTAGAAGCTCCAACTCGGTTTTACAGTGAAAACTGCAGGAACTTCAAACCGGCACTAGGAAACAGACTGAGAAAGCAGAGAAAAAGTGTCTCCTGCAACCCGTTCCCTTGGTGCTAGATGAACGAACGTCTCTCCACTTGCTCAGTTCTGAGAGATAAGTGTGTGTGAAAGCCGTCCTTCACCTAGCTTGTTGGGAACACAAAGTTTCTTTTCAGTTGCAAACTCCATTCCATACATATATATTTGGAGGTAGAAGCTCCAACTCGGTTTTACAGTGAATACTACAGGAACTTCAAACCGGCACTAGGAAACAGACTGAGAAAGCAGAGAAAAAGTGTCTCCTGCAACCCGTTCCCTTGGTGCTAGATGAACGAACGTCTCTCCACTTGCTCAGTTCTGAGAGATATGTGTGTGTGAAAGCCGTCCTTCACCTAGCTTTTTGGGAACACAAAGTTTCTTTTCAGTTGCAAACTCCATTCCATACATATATATTTGGAGGTAGAAGCTCCAACTCGGTTTTACAGTGAAAACTGCAGGAACTTCAAACCGGCACTAGGAAACAGACTGAGAAAGCAGAGAAAAAGTGTCTCCTGCAACCCGTTCCCTTGGTGCTAGAAGAACGAACGTCTCTCCACTTGCTCAGTTCTGAGAGATAAGTGTGTGTGAAAGCCGTCCTTCACCTAGCTTGTTGGGAACACAAAGTTTCTTTTCAGTTGCAAACTCCATTCCATACATATATATGGGGAGGTACAAGCTCCAACTCGGTTTTACAGTGAAAACTGCAGGAACTTCAAACCGGCACTAGGAAACAGACTGAGAAAGCAGAGAAAAAGTGTCTCCTGCAACACGTTCCCTTGGTGCTAGATGAACGAACGTCTCTCCACTTGCTCAGTTCTGAGAGATAAGTGTGTGTGAAAGCCGTCCTTCACCTAGCTTGTTGGGAACACAAAGTTTCTTTTCAGTTGCAAACCCCAATCCATACATATATATGGGGAGGTACAAGCTCCAACTCGGTTTTACAGTGAAAACTGCAGGAACTTCAAACCGGCACTAGGAAACAGACTGAGAAAGCAGAGAAAAAGTGTCTCCTGCAACCCGTTCCCTTGGTGCTAGGTGAACGAACGTCTCTCCACTTGCTCAGTTCTGAGAGATAAGTGTGTGTGAAAGCCGTACTTCAACTTGCTTGTTGGGAACACAAAGTTTCTTTTCAGTTGCAAACTCCATTCCATACATATATATGGGGAGGTACAAGCTCCAACTCGGTTTGACAGTGAAAACTGCAGGAACTTCAAACCGGCACTAGGAAACAGACTGAGAAAGCAGAGAAAAAGTGTCTCCTGCAACCCGTTCCCTTGGTGCTAGAAGAACGAACGTCTCTCCACTTGCTCAGTTCTGAGAGATAAGTGTGTGTGAAAGCCGTCCTTCACCTAGCTTGTTGGGAACACAAAGTTTCTTTTCAGTTGCAAACTCCATTCCATACATATATATTTGGAGGTAGAAGCTCCAACTCGGTTTTACAGTGAATACTACAGGAACTTCAAACCGGCACTAGGAAACAGACTGAGAAAGCAGAGAAAAAGTGTCTCCTGCAACCCGTTCCCTTGGTGCTAGAAGAACGAACGTCTCTCCACTTGCTCAGTTCTGAGAGATAAGTGTGTGTGAAAGCCGTCCTTCACCTAGCTTGTTGGGAACACAAAGTTTCTTTTCAGTTGCAAACTCCATTCCATACATATATATTTGGAGGTAGAAGCTCCAACTCGGTTTTACAGTGAAAACTGCAGGAACTTCAAACCGGCACTAGGAAACAGACTGAGAAAGCAGAGAAAAAGTGTCTCCTGCAACCCGTTCCCTTGGTGCTAGATGAACGAACGTCTCTCCACTTGCTCAGTTCTGAGAGATAAGTGTGTGTGAAAGCCGTCTTTCACCTAGCTTGTTGGGAACACAAAGTTTCTTTTCAGTTGCAAACTCCATTCCATACATATATATTTGGAGGTAGAAGCTCCAACTCGGTTTTACAGTGAATACTACAGGAACTTCAAACCGGCACTAGGAAACAGACTGAGAAAGCAGAGAAAAAGTGTCTCCTGCAACCCGTTCCCTTGGTGCTAGATGAACGAACGTCTCTCCACTTGCTCAGTTCTGAGAGATATGTGTGTGTGAAAGCCGTCCTTCACCTAGCTTTTTGGGAACACAAAGTTTCTTTTCAGTTGCAAACTCCATTCCATACATATATATTTGGAGGTAGAAGCTCCAACTCGGTTTTACAGTGAAAACTGCAGGAACTTCAAACCGGCACTAGGAAACAGACTGAGAAAGCAGAGAAAAAGTGTCTCCTGCAACCCGTTCCCTTGGTGCTAGAAGAACGAACGTCTCTCCACTTGCTCAGTTCTGAGAGATAAGTGTGTGTGAAAGCCGTCCTTCACCTAGCTTGTTGGGAACACAAAGTTTCTTTTCAGTTGCAAACTCCATTCCATACATATATATGGGGAGGTACAAGCTCCAACTCGGTTTTACAGTGAAAACTGCAGGAACTTCAAACCGGCACTAGGAAACAGACTTAGAAAGCAGAGAAAAAGTGTCTCCTGCAACACGTTCCCTTGGTGCTAGATGAACGAACGTCTCTCCACTTGCTCAGTTCTGAGAGATAAGTGTGTGTGAAAGCCGTCCTTCACCTAGCTTGTTGGGAACACAAAGTTTCTTTTCAGTTGCAAACCCCAATCCATACATATATATGGGGAGGTACAAGCTCCAACTCGGTTTTACAGTGAAAACTGCAGGAACTTCAAACCGGCACTAGGAAACAGACTGAGAAAGCAGAGAAAAAGTGTCTCCTGCAACCCGTTCCCTTGGTGCTAGATGAACGAACGTCTCTCCACTTGCTCAGTTCTGAGAGATAAGTGTGTGTGAAAGCCGTCCTTCACCTAGCTTGTTGGGAACACAAAGTTTCTTTTCAGTTGCAAACTCCATTCCATACATATATATGGGGAGGTACAAGCTCCAACTCGGTTTTACAGTGAAAACTGCAGGAACTTCAAACCGGCACTAGGAAACAGACTGAGAAAGCAGAGAAAAAGTGTCTCCTGCAACCCGTTCCCTTGGTGCTAGATGAACGAACGTCTCTCCACTTGCTCAGTTCTGAGAGATAAGTGTGTGTGAAAGCCGTCCTTCACCTAGCTTGTTGGGAACACAAAGTTTCTTTTCAGTTGCAAACTCCGTTCCATCCATATATAAGGGGAGGTACCAGCTCCAAATCGGTTTTACAGTGAAAACTGCAGGAACTTCAAACCGGCACTAGGAAACAGACTGAGAAAGCAGAGAAAAAGTGTCTCCTGCAACCCGTTCCCTTGGTGCTAGATGAACGAACATCTCTCCACCTGCTCAGTTCTGAGAGATAAGTGTGTGTGAAAGCCGTCCTTCACCTAGCTTGTTGGGAACACAAAGTTTCTTTTCAGTTGCAAACTCCACTCCATCCATATATATGGGGAGGTACTAGCTCCAACTCGGTTTGAGAGTGAAAACTGCAGGAACTTCAAACCGGCACTAGGAAACTGACTGAGAAAGCAGAGAAAAAGTGGCTCCTGCAAACCTTTCCCTTGGTGCTAGATGAACGAACGTCTCTGCACCTGCTCAGTTCTGAGAGATAATTGTGTGTGAAAGCCGTCCTTCACCTAGCTTGTTGGGAACACAAAGTTTCTTTTCAGTTGCAAACTCCACTCCATCCATATATATGGGGAGGTACTAGCTCCAACTCGTTTTGAGAGTGAAAACTGCAGGAACTTCAAACCGGCACTAGGAAACAGACTGAGAAAGCAGAGATAAAGTGTCTCATGCAACCCGATCCCTTGGTGCTAGATGAACGAACGTCTCTCCACTTGCTCAGTTCTGAGAGATAAGTGTGTGTGAAAGCCGTCCTTCACCTAGCTTGTTGGGAACACAAAGTTTCTTTTCAGTTGCAAACTCCATTCCATACATATATATGGGTAGGTACTAGCTCCAACTCGTTTTTACAGTGAAAACTGCAGGAACTTCAAACCGGCACTAGGAAACAGACTGAGAAAGCAGAGAAAAATTGTCTCCTGCCACAAGTTCCCTTGGTGCTAGATGAACGAATGTTTCTCCACCTGCTCAGTTCTGAGAGATAAGTGTGTGTGAAAGCCGTCCTTCACTTAGCTTGTTGGGAACACAAAGTTTCTTTTCAGTTGCAAACTCCACTCCATCCATATATATGGGAAGGTATTATCTCCAACAAGGTTTGACAGTGAAAACTGCAGGAACTTCAAACCGGCACTAGGAAACAGTCTGAGAAAGCAGAGAAAATGTGTCTCCTGCAACAAGTTCCCTTGGTGCTAGATGAACGAACGTCTCTCCACTTGCTCAGTTCTGAGAGATAACTGTGTGTGAAAGCCGTCCTTCACCTAGCTTGTTGGGAACTCAAAGTTTCTTTTCAGTTGCAAACTCCATTCCATACATATATATGGGGAGGTAGAAGCTCCAACTCTGTTTTACAGTGAAAACTGCAGGAACTTCAAACCGGCACTAGGAAACAGACTGAGAAAGCAGAGAAAAAGTGTCTCCTGCAAACCGTTCCCTTGGTGCTAGATCAACGAACGTCTCTCCACCTGCTCAGTTCTGAGAGATAAGTGTGTGTGAAAGCCGTCCTTCACCTAGCTTGTTGGGAACACAAAGTTTCTTTTCAGTTGCAAACTCCATTCCATACATATATATGGGTAGGTACTAGCTCCAACTCGGTTCTACAGTGAAAACTGCAGGAACTTCAAACCGGCACTAGGAAACAGACTGAGAAAGCAGAGAAAAAGTGTCTCCTGCAACCCGTTCCCTTGGTGCTACATGAACGTACGTCTCTCCACTTGCTCAGTTCTGAGAGATATGTGTGTGTGAAAGCCGTCCTTCACCTAGCTTGTTGGGAACACAAAGTTTCTTTTCAGTTACAAAATCCATTCCATACATATATATGGGGAGGTAAAAGCTCCAACTCGGTTTTACAGTGAAAACTGCAGGAACTTCAAACCGGCACTAGGAAACAGACTGAGAAAGCAGAGAAATAGTGTTTCCTGCAACCCGTCCCCTTGGTGCTACATGAACGTACGTCTCTCCATTTGCTCAGTTCTGAGAGATAAGTGTGTGTGAAAGCCGTCCTTCACCTAGCTTGTTGGGAACACAAAGTTTCTTTTCAGTTGCAAACTCCATTCCATCCATATATAAGGGGAGGTACCAGCTCCAAATCGGTTTTACAGTGGAAACGGCAGGAACTTCAAACCGGCACTAGGAAACAGACTGAGAAAGCAGAGAAAAAGTGTCTCCTGCAACCCGTTCCCTTGGTGCTAAATGAACGAATGTCTCTCCACCTGCTCAGTTCTGAGAGATAAGTGTGTGTGAAAGCCGTCCTTCACCTAGCTTGTTGGGAGCACAAAATTTCTTTTCAGTTGCAAACTCCACTCCATCCATATATATGGGGAGGTACTTGCTCCAAATCGGTTTTACAGTGAAAACGGCATGAATTTCAAACCGGCACTAGGAAACAGACTGAGAAAGCAGAGAAAAAGTGTCTCCTGCAACCCGTTCCCTTGGTTCTAGATGAACGAACGTCTCTCCACTTGCTCAGTTCTGAGAGATAAGTGTGTGTGAAAGCCGTCCTTCAACTAGCTTGTTGAGAACACAATGTTTCTTTTCAGTTGCAAACTCCATTCCATACATATATATGGGGAGGTACTAGCTCCAACACGGTTTCACTGTGGAAACTGCAAGAACTTCAAACGGGCACTAGGAAACAGACTGAGAAAGCAGAGAAAAAGTGTCTCCTGCAACTCGTTCCCTTGGTGCTAGATGAACGAACGTCTCTCCACTTGCTCAGTTCTGAGAGATAAGTGTGTGTGAAAGCCGTCCTTCACCTAGCTTTTTGGAACACAAAGTTTCTTTTCAGTTGCAAACTCCATTCCATACATATATATGGGGAGGTTGAAGCTCCAACTCGGTTTTACAGTGAAAACTGCAGGAACTTCACACCGGCACTAGGAAACAGACTGAGAAAGCAGAGAAAAAGTGTCTCCTGCAACCCGTTCCCTTGGTGCTAGATGAACGAACGTCTCTCCACCTGCTCAGTTCTGAGAGATAAGTGTGTGTAAAAGCCGACCTTCACCTAGCTTGTTGGGAACACAAAGTTTCTTTTCAGTTGCAAACTCCATTCCATACATATATATGGGGAGGTACTAGCTCCAACTCGGTTTTACAGTGAAAACTGCAGGAACTTCAAACCGGCACTAGGAAACAGACGGAGAAAGCAGAGAAAAAGTGTCTCCTGCAACCCGTTCCCTTGGTGCTACATGAACGTACGTATCTCCACTTGCTCAGTTCTGAGAGATAAGTGTGTGTGAAAGCCGTCCTTCACCTAGCTTGTGGGGAACACAAAGTTTCTTTTCAGTTGCAAACTCCATTCCATACATATATATGGGGAGGTACTAACTCCAACTCGCTTTTACAGTGAAAACTGCAGGAACTTCAAACCGGCACTAGGAAACAGACTGAGAAAGCAGAGAAATAGTGTCTCCTGCAACCCGTTCCCTTGGTGCTACATGAACGTACGTCTCTCCATTTGCTCAGTTCTGAGAGATAAGTGTGTGTGAAAGCCGTCCTTCACCTAGCTGTTTGGGAACACAAAGTTTCTTTTCAGTTGCAAACTCCGTTCCATCCATATATAAGGGGAGGTACCAGCTCCAAATCGGTTTTACAGTGAAAACTGCAGGAACTTCAAACCGGCACTAGGAAACAGACTGAGAAAGCAGAGAAAAAGTGTCTCCTGCAACCCGTTCCCTTGGTGCTAGATGAACGAACGTCTCTCCACCTGCTCAGTTCTGAGAGATAAGTGTGTGTGAAAGCCGTCCTTCACCTAGCTTGTTGGGAACACAAAGTTTCTTTTCAGTTGCAAACTCCACTCCATCCATATATATGGGGAGGTACTAACTCCAACTCGGTTTGAGAGTGAAAACTGCAGGAACTTCAAACCGGCACTAGGAAACAGACTGAGAAAGCAGAGAAAAAGTGGCTCCTGCAAACCTTTCCCTTGGTGCTAGATGAACGAACGTCTCTGCACCTGCTCTGTTCTGAGAGATAAGTGTGTGTGAAAGCCGTCCTTCACCTAGCTTGTTGGGAACACAAAGTTTCTTTTCAGTTGCAAACTCCATTCCATACATATATATGGGGAGTTACTAGCTCCAACTCGGTTTGACAGTGAAAACTGCAGGAACTTCAAACCGGCACTAGGAAACAGACTGAGAAAGCAGAGAAAAAGTGTCTCCTGCAACCCGTTCCCTTGGTGCTAGATGAACGAACGTCTCTACACTTGCTCAGTTCTGAGAGATATGTGTGTGTGAAAGCCGTCCTTCACCTAGCTTTTTGGGAACACAAAGTTTCTTTTCAGTTGCAAACTCCATTCCATACATATATATTTGGAGGTAGAAGCTCCAACTCGGTTTTACAGTGAAAACTGCAGGAACTTCAAACCTGCACTAGGAAACAGTCTGAGAAAGCAGAGAAAAGTGCCTCCTGCAACCCGTTCCCTTGGTGGTAGATGAACGAACGTCTCTCCACTTGCTCAGTTCTGAGAGATAAGTGTGTGTGAAAGCCGTCCTTCACCTAGCTTGTTGGGAACACAAAGTTTCTTTTCAGTTGCAAACTCCATTCCATACATATATATGGGGAGGTACAATCTCCAACTCGGTTTTACAGTGAAAACTGCAGGAAATTCAAACCGGCACTAGGAAACAGACTGAGAAAGCAGAGAAAAAGTGTCTCCTGCAACCCGTTCCCTTGGTGCTAGATGAACGAACGTCTCTCCGCTTGCTCAGTTCTGAGAGATAAGTGTGTGTGAAAGCCGTCCTTCACCTAGCTTGTTGGGAACACAAAGTTTCTTTTCAGTTGCAAACTCCATTCCATACATATATATGGGGAGGTACTAGCTCCAACTCGGTTTTACAGTGAAAACTGCAGGAACTTCAAACCGGCACTAGGAAACAGACTGAGAAAGCAGACAAAAAGTGTCTCCTGCAACCCGTTCCCTTGGTGCTAGATGAACGAACGTCTCTCCACTTGCTCAGTTCTGAGAGATAAGTGTGTGTGAAAGCCGTCCTTCACCTAGCTTGTTGGGAACACAAAGTTTCTTTTCAGTTGCAAACTCCATTCCATACATATATATGGGGAGGTACTAGCTCCAACTCGGTTTGACAGTGAAAACTGCAGGAACTTCAAACCGGCACTAGGAAACAGACTGAGAAAGCAGAGAAAAAGTGTCTCCTGCAACCCGTTCCCTTGGTGCTAGATGAACGAACGTCTCTCCACTTGCTCAGTTCTGAGAGATAAGTGTGTGTGAAAGCCGTCCTTCACCTAGCTTGTTGGGAACACAAAGTTTCTTTTCAGTTGCAAACTCCATTCCATACATATATATTTGGAGGTAGAAGCTCCAACTCGGTTTTACAGTGAAAACTGCAGGAACTTCAAACCGGCACTAGGAAACAGTCTGAGAAAGCAGAGAAAAAGTGTCTCCTGCAACCCGTTCCCTTGGTGCTAGATGAACGAACGTCTCTCCACTTGCTCAGTTCTGAGAGATAAGTGTGTGTGAAAGCCGTCCTTCACCTAGCTTGTTGTTAACACAAAGTTTCTTTTCAGTTGCAAACTCCATTCCATACATATATATGGGGAGGTACAAGCTCCAACTCGGTTTTACAGTGAAAACTGCAGGAACTTCAAACCGGCACTAGGAAACAGACTGAGAAAGCAGAGAAAAAGTGTCTCCTGCAACCCGTTCCCTTGGTGCTAGATGAACGAACGTCTCTCCACTTGCTCAGTTCTGAGAGATAAGTGTGTGTGAAAGCCGTCCTTCACCTAGCTTGTTGGGAACACAAAGTTTCTTTTCAGTTGCAAACTCCATTCCATACATATATATGGGGAGGTACTAGGTCCAACTCGGTTTTACAGTGAAAACTGCAGGAACTTCAAACCGGCACCAGGAAACAGACTGAGAAAGCAGAGAAAAAGTGTCTCCTGCAACCCGTTCCCTTGGTGCTAGATGAACGAAAGTCTCTCCACTTGCTCAGTTCTGAGAGATAAGTGTGTGTGAAAGCCGTCCTTCACCTAGCTTTTTGGTAACACAAAGTTTCTTTTCAGTTGCAAACTCCATTCCATACATATATATTTGGAGGTAGAAGCTCCAACTCGGTTTTACAGTGAAAACTGCAGGAACTTCACACCGGCACTAGGAAACAGACTGAGAAAGCAGAGAAAAAGTGTCTCCTGCAAACCGTTCCCTTGGTGCTAGATGAACGAACGTCTCTCCACCTGCTCAGTTCTGAGAGATAAGTGTGTGTAAAAGCCGTCCTTCACCTAGCTTGTTGGGAACACAAAGTTTCTTTTCAGTTGCAAACTCCATTCCATACATATATATGGGGAGGTACTAGCTCCAACTCGGTTTTACAGTGAAAACTGCAGGAACTTCAAACCGGCACTAGGAAACAGACTGAGAAAGCAGAGAAAAAGTGTCTCCTGCAACCCGTTCCCTTGGTGCTACATGAACGTACGTATCTCCACTTGCTCAGTTCTGAGAGATAAGTGTGTGTGAAAGCCGTACTTCACCTAGCTTGTGGGGAACACAAAGTTTCTTTTCAGTTGCAAACTCCATTCCATACATATATATGGGGAGGTACTAACTCCAACTCGGTTTTACAGTGAAAACTGCAGGAACTTCAAACCGGCACTAGGAAACAGACTGAGAAAGCAGAGAAAAAGTGTCTCCTGCAACCCGTTCCCTTGGTGCTACATGAACGTACGTCTCTCCATTTGCTCAGTTCTGAGAGATAAGTGTGTGTGAAAGCCGTCCTTCACCTAGCTTGTTGGGAACACAAAGTTTCTTTTCAGTTGCAAACTCCGTTCCATCCATATATAAGGGGAGGTACCAGCTCCAAATCGGTTTTACAGTGAAAACTGCAGGAACTTCAAACCGGCACTAGGAAACAGACTGAGAAAGCAGAGAAAAAGTGTCTCCTGCAACCCGTTCCCTTGGTGCTAGATGAACGAACATCTCTCCACCTGCTCAGTTCTGAGAGATAAGTGTGTGTGAAAGCCGTCCTTCACCTAGCTTGTTGGGAACACAAAGTTTCTTTTCAGTTGCAAACTCCACTCCATCCATATATATGGGGAGGTACTAGCTCCAACTCGGTTTGAGAGTGAAAACTGCAGGAACTTCAAACCGGCACTAGGAAACAGACTGAGAAAGCAGAGAAAAAGTGGCTCCTGCAAACCTTTCCCTTGGTGCTAGATGAACGAACGTCTCTGCACCTGCTCAGTTCTGAGAGATAAGTGTGTGTGAAAGCCGTCCTTCACCTAGCTTGTTGGGAACACAAAGTTTCTTTTCAGTTGCAAACTCCACTCCATCCATATATATGGGGAGGTACTAGCTCCAACTCGTTTTGAGAGTGAAAACTGCAGGAACTTCAAACCGGCACTAGGAAACAGACTGAGAAAGCAGAGATAAAGTGTCTCATGCAACCCGATCCCTTGGTGCTAGATGAACGAACGTCTCTCCACTTGCTCAGTTCTGAGAGATAAGTGTGTGTGAAAGCCGTCCTTCACCTAGCTTGTTGGGAACACAAAGTTTCTTTTCAGTTGCAAACACCATTCCATACATATATATGGGTAGGTACTAGCTCCAACTCGTTTTTACAGTGAAAACTGCAGGAACTTCAAACCGGCACTAGGAAACAGACTGAGAAAGCAGAGAAAAATTGTCTCCTGCCACAAGTTCCCTTGGTGCTAGATGAACGAATGTTTCTCCACCTGCTCAGTTCTGAGAGATAAGTGTGTGTGAAAGCCGTCCTTCACTTAGCTTGTTGGGAACACAAAGTTTCTTTTCAGTTGCAAACTCCACTCCATCCATATATATGGGAAGGTATTATCTCCAACAAGGTTTGACAGTGAAAACTGCAGGAACTTCAAACCGGCACTAGGAAACAGTCTGAGAAAGCAGAGAAAATGTGTCTCCTGCAACAAGTTCCCTTGGTGCTAGATGAACGAACGTCTCTCCACTTGCTCAGTTCTGAGAGATAACTGTGTGTGAAAGCCGTCCTTCACCTAGCTTGTTGGGAACACAAAGTTTCTTTTCAGTTGCAAACTCCATTCCATACATATATATGGGGAGGTAGAAGCTCCAACTCTGTTTTACAGTGAAAACTGCAGGAACTTCAAACCGGCACTAGGAAACAGACTGAGAAAGCAGAGAAAAAGTGTCTCCTGCAAACCGTTCCCTTGGTGCTAGATCAACGAACGTCTCTCCACCTGCTCAGTTCTGAGAGATAAGTGTGTGTGAAAGCCGTCCTTCACCTAGCTTGTTGGGAACACAAAGTTTCTTTTCAGTTGCAAACTCCATTCCATACATATATATGGGTAGGTACTAGCTCCAACTCGGTTTTACAGTGAAAACTGCAGGAACTTCAAACCGGCACTAGGAAACAGACTGAGAAAGCAGAGAAAAAGTGTCTCCTGCAACCCGTTCCCTTGGTGCTACATGAACGTACGTCTCTCCACTTGCTCAGTTCTGAGAGATATGTGTGTGTGAAAGCCGTCCTTCACCTAGCTTGTTGGGAACACAAAGTTTCTTTTCAGTTACAAAATCCATTCCATACATATATATGGGGAGGTAAAAGCTCCAACTCGGTTTTACAGTGAAAACTGCAGGAACTTCAAACCGGCACTAGGAAACAGACTGAGAAAGCAGAGAAATAGTGTTTCCTGCAACCCGTCCCCTTGGTGCTACATGAACGTACGTCTCTCCATTTGCTCAGTTCTGAGAGATAAGTGTGTGTGAAAGCCGACCTTCACCTAGCTTGTTGGGAACACAAAGTTTCTTTTCAGTTGCAAACTCCATTCCATCCATATATAAGGGGAGGTACCAGCTCCAAATCGGTTTTACAGTGGAAACGGCAGGAACTTCAAACCGGCACTAGGAAACAGACTGAGAAAGCAGAGAAAAAGTGTCTCCTGCAACCCGTTCCCTTGGTGCTAAATGAACGAATGTCTCTCCACCTGCTCAGTTCTGAGAGATAAGTGTGTGTGAAAGCCGTCCTTCACCTAGCTTGTTGGGAGCACAAAATTTCTTTTCAGTTGCAAACTCCACTCCATCCATATATATGGGGAGGTACTTGCTCCAAATCGGTTTTACAGTGAAAACGGCATGAATTTCAAACCGGCACTAGGAAACAGACTGAGAAAGCAGAGAAAAAGTGTCTCCTGCAACCCGTTCCCTTGGTTCTAGATGAACGAACGTCTCTCCACTTGCTCAGTTCTGAGAGATAAGTGTGTGTGAAAGCCGTCCTTCAACTAGCTTGTTGAGAACACAATGTTTCTTTTCAGTTGCAAACTCCATTCCATACATATATATGGGGAGGTACTAGCTCCAACACGGTTTTACTGTGGAAACTGCAAGAACTTCAAACGGGCACTAGGAAACAGACTGAGAAAGCAGAGAAAAAGTGTCTCCTGCAACTCGTTCCCTTGGTGCTAGATGAACGAACGTCTCTCCACTTGCTCAGTTCTGAGAGATAAGTGTGTGTGAAAGCCGTCCTTCACCTAGCTTTTTGGAACACAAAGTTTCTTTTCAGTTGCAAACTCCATTCCATACATATATATGGGGAGGTTGAAGCTCCAACTCGGTTTTACAGTGAAAACTGCAGGAACTTCACACCGGCACTAGGAAACAGACTGAGAAAGCAGAGAAAAAGTGTCTCCTGCAACCCGTTCCCTTGGTGCTAGATGAACGAACGTCTCTCCACCTGCTCAGTTCTGAGAGATAAGTGTGTGTAAAAGCCGACCTTCACCTAGCTTGTTGGGAACACAAAGTTTCTTTTCAGTTGCAAACTCCATTCCATACATATATATGGGGAGGTACTAACTCCAACTCGGTTTTACAGTGAAAACTGCAGGAACTTCAAACCGGCACTAGGAAACAGACTGAGAAAGCAGAGAAAAAGTGTCTCCTGCAACCCGTTCCCTTGGTGCTACATGAACGTACGTATCTCCACTTGCTCAGTTCTGAGAGATAAGTGTGTGTGAAAGCCGTCCTTCACCTAGCTTGTGGGGAACACAAAGTTTCTTTTCAGTTGCAAACTCCATTCCATACATATATATGGGGAGGTACAAACTCCAACTCGCTTTTACAGTGAAAACTGCAGGAACTTCAAACCGGCACTAGGAAACAGACTGAGAAAGCAGAGAAATAGTGTCTCCTGCAACCCGTTCCCTTGGTGCTACATGAACGTACGTCTCTCCATTTGCTCAGTTCTGAGAGATAAGTGTGTGTGAAAGCCGTCCTTCACCTAGCTGGATGGGAACACAAAGTTTCTTTTCAGTTGCAAACTCCGTTCCATCCATATATAAGGGGAGGTACCAGCTCCAAATCGGTTTTACAGTGAAAACTGCAGGAACTTCAAACCGGCACTAGGAAACAGACTGAGAAAGCAGAGAAAAAGTGTCTCCTGCAACCCGTTCCCTTGGTGCTAGATGAACGAACGTCTCTCCACCTGCTCAGTTCTGAGAGATAAGTGTGTGTGAAAGCCGTCCTTCACCTAGCTTGTTGGGAACACAAAGTTTCTTTTCAGTTGCAAACTCCACTCCATCCATATATATGGGGAGGTACTAACTCCAACTCGGTTTGAGAGTGAAAACTGCAGGAACTTCAAACCGGCACTAGGAAACAGACTGAGAAAGCAGAGAAAAAGTGGCTCCTGCAAACCTTTCCCTTGGTGCTAGATGAACGAACGTCTCTGCACCTGCTCAGTTCTGAGAGATAAGTGTGTGTGAAAGCCGTCCTTCACCTAGCTTGTTGGGAACACAAAGTTTCTTTTCAGTTGCAAACTCCACTCCATCCATATATATGGGGAGGTACTAGCTCCAACTCGGTTTGAGAGTGAAAACTGCAGGAACTTCAAACCGGCACTAGGAAACAGACTGAGAAAGCAGAGATAAAGTGTCTCATGCAACCCGATCCCTTGGTGCTAGATGAACGAACGTCTCTCCACTTGCTCAGTTCTGAGAGATAAGTGTGTGTGAAAGCCGTCCTTCACCTAGCTTGTTGGGAACACAAAGTTTCTTTTCAGTTGCAAACTCCATTCCATACATATATATGGGTAGGTACTAGCTCCAACTCGGTTTTACAGTGAAAACTGCAGGAACTTCAAACCGGCACTAGGAAACAGACTGAGAAAGCAGAGAAAAATTGTCTCCTGCCACAAGTTCCCTTGGTGCTAGATGAACGAATGTTTCTCCACCTGCTCAGTTCTGAGAGATAAATGTGTGTGAAAGCCGTCCTTCACCTAGCTTGTGGGGAACACAAAGTTTCTTTTCAGTTGCAAACTCCATTGCATACATATATATGGGGAGGTTCTATCTCCAACTCGGTTTTACAGTGAAAACTGCAGGAACTTCAAACCGGCACTAGGAAACAGACTGAGAAAGCAGAGAAAAAGTGTCTCCTGCAACCCGTTCCCTTGGTGCTACATGAACGTACGTCTCTCCATTTGCTCAGTTCTGAGAGATAAGTGTGTGTGAAAGCCGTCCTTCACCTAGCTTGTTGGGAACACAAAGTTTCTTTTCAGTTGCAAACTCCGTTCCATCCATATATAAGGGGAGGTACTAGCTCCAACTCGGTTTTACAGTGAAAACTGCAGGAACTTCAAACCGGCACTAGGAAACAGACTGAGAAAGCAGAGAAAAAGTGTCTCCTGCAACCCGTTCCCTTGGTGCTAGATGAACGAACGACTCTCCACTTGCTCAGTTCTGAGAGATAAGTGTGTGTGAAAGCCGTCCTTCACCTAGCTTGTTGGGAACACAAAGCTTCTTTTCAGTTGCAAACTCCATTCCATACATATATATGGGGAGGTACTAGCTCCAACTCGGTTTTACAGTGAAAACTGCAGGAACTTCAAACCGGCACTAGGAAACAGACTGAGAAAGCAGAGAAAAAGTGTCTCCTGCAACCCGTTCCCTTGGTGCTAGATGAACGAACGTCTCTCCACTTGCTCAGTTCTGAGAGATAAGTGTGTGTGAAAGCCGTCCTTCACCTAGCTTGTTGGGAACACAAAGTTTCTTTTCAGTTTGTAAACTCCACTCCATCCATATATATGGGGAGGTACTAGCTCCAACTCGGTTTTACAGTGAAAACGGCATGAATTTCAAACCGGCACTAGGAAACAGACTGAGAAAGCAGAGAAAAAGTGTCTCCTGCAACTCGTTCCCTTGGTGCTAGATGAACGAACGTCTCTCCACTTGCTCAGTTCTGAGAGATAAGTGTGTGTGAAAGCCGTCCTTCACCTAGCTTGTTGGGAACACAAAGTTTCTTTTCAGTTGCAAACTCCATTCCATACATATATATGGGGAGGTTGAAGCTCCAACTCGGTTTTACAGTGAAAACTGCAGGAACTTCACACCGGCACTAGGAAACAGACTGAGAAAGCAGAGAAAAAGTGTCTCCTTCAAACCGTTCCCTTGGTCCTAGATGAACGAACGTCTCTCCACCTGCTCAGTTCTGAGAGATAAGTGTGTGTAAAAGCCGTCCTTCACCTAGCTTGTTGGGAACACAAAGTTTCTTTTCAGTTGCAAACTCCATTCCATACATATATATGGGGAGGTACTAGCTCCAACTCGGTTTTACAGTGAAAACTGCAGGAACTTCAAACCGGCACTAGGAAACAGACTGAGAAAGCAGAGAAAAAGTGTCTCCTGCAACCCGTTCCCTTGGTGCTACATGAACGTACGTATCTCCACTTGCTCAGTTCTGAGAGATAAGTGTGTGTGAAAGCCGTCCTTCACCTAGCTTGTGGGGAACACAAAGTTTCTTTTCAGTTGCAAACTCCATTCCATACATATATATGGGGAGGTACTAACTCCAACTCGGTTTTACAGTGAAAACTGCAGGAACTTCAAACCGGCACTAGGAAACAGACTGAGAAAGCAGAGAAAAAGTGTCTCCTGCAACCCGTTCCCTTGGTGCTACATGAACGTACGTCTCTCCATTTGCTCAGTTCTGAGAGATAAGTGTGTGTGAAAGCCGTCCTTCACCTAGCTTGTTGGGAACACAAAGTTTCTTTTCAGTTGCAAACTCCGTTCCATCCATATATAAGGGGAGGTACCAGCTCCAAATCGGTTTTACAGTGAAAACTGCAGGAACTTCAAACCGGCACTAGGAAACAGACTGAGAAAGCAGAGAAAAAGTGTCTCCTGCAACCCGTTCCCTTGGTGCTAGATGAACGAACGTCTCTCCACCTGCTCAGTTCTGAGAGATAAGTGTGTGTGAAAGCCGTCCTTCACCTAGCTTGTTGGGAACACAAAGTTTCTTTTCAGTTGCAAACTCCATTCCATACATATATATGGGGAGGTACAAGCTAAAACTCGGTTTTACAGTGAAAACTGCAGGAACTTCAAACCGGCACTAGGAAACAGACTGAGAAAGCAGAGAAAAAGTGTCTCCTGCAACTCGTTCCCTTGGTGCTAGATGAACGAACGTCTCTCCACTTGCTCAGTTCTGAGAGATAAGTGTGTGTGAAAGCCGTCCTTCACCTAGCTTGTTGGGAACACAAAGTTTCTTTTCAGTTGCAAACTCCATTCCATACATATATATGGGGAGGTTGAAGCTCCAACTCGGTTTTACAGTGAAAACTGCAGGAACTTCACACCGGCACTAGGAAACAGACTGAGAAAGCAGAGAAAAAGTGTCTCCTTCAAACCGTTCCCTTGGTCCTAGATGAACGAACGTCTCTCCACCTGCTCAGTTCTGAGAGATAAGTGTGTGTAAAAGCCGTCCTTCACCTAGCTTGTTGGGAACACAAAGTTTCTTTTCAGTTGCAAACTCCATTCCATACATATATATGGGGAGGTACTAGCTCCAACTCGGTTTTACAGTGAAAACTGCAGGAACTTCAAACCGGCACTAGGAAACAGACTGAGAAAGCAGAGAAAAAGTGTCTCCTGCAACCCGTTCCCTTGGTGCTACATGAACGTACGTATCTCCACTTGCTCAGTTCTGAGAGATAAGTGTGTGTGAAAGCCGTCCTTCACCTAGCTTGTGGGGAACACAAAGTTTCTTTTCAGTTGCAAACTCCATTCCATACATATATATGGGGAGGTACTAACTCCAACTCGGTTTTACAGTGAAAACTGCAGGAACTTCAAACCGGCACTAGGAAACAGACTGAGAAAGCAGAGAAAAAGTGTCTCCTGCAACCCGTTCCCTTGGTGCTACATGAACGTACGTCTCTCCATTTGCTCAGTTCTGAGAGATAAGTGTGTGTGAAAGCCGTCCTTCACCTAGCTTGTTGGGAACACAAAGTTTCTTTTCAGTTGCAAACTCCGTTCCATCCATATATAAGGGGAGGTACCAGCTCCAAATCGGTTTTACAGTGAAAACTGCAGGAACTTCAAACCGGCACTAGGAAACAGACTGAGAAAGCAGAGAAAAAGTGTCTCCTGCAACCCGTTCCCTTGGTGCTAGATGAACGAACGTCTCTCCACCTGCTCAGTTCTGAGAGATAAGTGTGTGTGAAAGCCGTCCTTCACCTAGCTTGTTGGGAACACAAAGTTTCTTTTCAGTTGCAAACTCCATTCCATACATATATATGGGGAGGTACAAGCTAAAACTCGGTTTTACAGTGAAAACTGCAGGAACTTCAAACCGGCACTAGGAAACAGACTGAGAAAGCAGAGAAAAAGTGTCTCCTGCAACCCGTTCCCTTGGTGCTAGATGAAGGAACGTCTCTCCACTTGCTCAGTTCTGAGAGATAAGTGTGTGTGAAAAACGTCCTTCACCTAGCTTGTTGGGAACACAAGGTTTCTTTTCAGTTGCAAACTCCATTCCATACATATATATGGGGAGGTACAAGCTCCAACTCGGTTTGACAGTGAAAACTGCAGGAACTTCAAACCGGCACTAGGAAACAGACTGAGAAAGCAGAGAAAAAGTGTCTCCTGCAACCCGTTCCCTTGGTGCTAGATGAACGAACGTCTCTCCACTTGCTCAGTTCTGAGAGATAAGTGTGTGTGAAAGCCGTCCTTCACCTAGCTTGTTGGGAACACAAAGTTTCTTTTCAGTTTCAAACTCCATTCCATACATATATATGGGGAGGTACTAGCTCCAACTCGGTTTTACAGTGAAAACTGCAGGAACTTCAAACCGGCACTAGGAAACAGACTGAGAAAGCAGAGAAAAAGTGTCTCCTGCAACCCGTTCCCTTGGTGCTAGATGAACGAACGTCTCTCCACTTGCTCAGTTCTGAGAGATAAGTGTGTGTGAAAGCCGTCCTTCACCTAGCTTGTTGGGAACACAAAGTTTCTTTTCAGTTGCAAACTCCATTCCATACATATATATTTGGAGGTAGAAGCTCCAACTCGGTTTTACAGTGAATACTACAGGAACTTCAAACCGGCACTAGGAAACAGACTGAGAAAGCAGAGAAAAAGTGTCTCCTGCAACCCGTTCCCTTGGTGCTAGAAGAACGAACGTCTCTCCACTTGCTCAGTTCTGAGAGATAAGTGTGTGTGAAAGCCGTCCTTCACCTAGCTTGTTGGGAACACAAAGTTTCTTTTCAGTTGCAAACTCCATTCCATACATATATATGGGGAGGTACAAGCTCCAACTCGGTTTTACAGTGAAAACTGCAGGAACTTCAAACCGGCACTAGGAAACAGACTTAGAAAGCAGAGAAAAAGTGTCTCCTGCAACACGTTCCCTTGGTGCTAGATGAACGAACGTCTCTCCACTTGCTCAGTTCTGAGAGATAAGTGTGTGTGAAAGCCGTCCTTCACCTAGCTTGTTGGGAACACAAAGTTTCTTTTCAGTTGCAAACTCCATTCCATACATATATATTTGGAGGTAGAAGCTCCAACTCGGTTTTACAGTGAATACTACAGGAACTTCAAACCGGCACTAGGAAACAGACTGAGAAAGCAGAGAAAAAGTGTCTCCTGCAACCCGTTCCCTTGGTGCTAGAAGAACGAACGTCTCTCCACTTGCTCAGTTCTGAGAGATAAGTGTGTGTGAAAGCCGTCCTTCACCTAGCTTGTTGGGAACACAAAGTTTCTTTTCAGTTGCAAACTCCATTCCATACATATATATGGGGAGGTACAAGCTCCAACTCGGTTTTACAGTGAAAACTGCAGGAACTTCAAACCGGCACTAGGAAACAGACTTAGAAAGCAGAGAAAAAGTGTCTCCTGCAACACGTTCCCTTGGTGCTAGATGAACGAACGTCTCTCCACTTGCTCAGTTCTGAGAGATAAGTGTGTGTGAAAGCCGTCCTTCACCTAGCTTGTTGGGAACACAAAGTTTCTTTTCAGTTGCAAACTCCATTCCATACATATATATTTGGAGGTAGAAGCTCCAACTCGGTTTTACAGTGAAAACTGCAGGAACTTCAAACCGGCACTAGGAAACAGACTGAGAAAGCAGAGAAAAAGTGTCTCCTGCAACCCGTTCCCTTGGTGCTAGATGAACGAACGTCTCTCCACTTGCTCAGTTCTGAGAGATAAGTGTGTGTGAAAGCCGTCCTTCACCTAGCTTGTTGGGAACACAAAGTTTCTTTTCAGTTGCAAACTCCATTCCATACATATATATTTGGAGGTAGAAGCTCCAACTCGGTTTTACAGTGAATACTACAGGAACTTCAAACCGGCACTAGGAAACAGACTGAGAAAGCAGAGAAAAAGTGTCTCCTGCAACCCGTTCCCTTGGTGCTAGATGAACGAACGTCTCTCCACTTGCTCAGTTCTGAGAGATATGTGTGTGTGAAAGCCGTCCTTCACCTAGCTTTTTGGGAACACAAAGTTTCTTTTCAGTTGCAAACTCCATTCCATACATATATATTTGGAGGTAGAAGCTCCAACTCGGTTTTACAGTGAAAACTGCAGGAACTTCAAACCGGCACTAGGAAACAGACTGAGAAAGCAGAGAAAAAGTGTCTCCTGCAACCCGTTCCCTTGGTGCTAGAAGAACGAACGTCTCTCCACTTGCTCAGTTCTGAGAGATAAGTGTGTGTGAAAGCCGTCCTTCACCTAGCTTGTTGGGAACACAAAGTTTCTTTTCAGTTGCAAACTCCATTCCATACATATATATGGGGAGGTACAAGCTCCAACTCGGTTTTACAGTGAAAACTGCAGGAACTTCAAACCGGCACTAGGAAACAGACTTAGAAAGCAGAGAAAAAGTGTCTCCTGCAACACGTTCCCTTGGTGCTAGATGAACGAACGTCTCTCCACTTGCTCAGTTCTGAGAGATAAGTGTGTGTGAAAGCCGTCCTTCACCTAGCTTGTTGGGAACACAAAGTTTCTTTTCAGTTGCAAACCCCAATCCATACATATATATGGGGAGGTACAAGCTCCAACTCGGTTTTACAGTGAAAACTGCAGGAACTTCAAACCGGCACTAGGAAACAGACTGAGAAAGCAGAGAAAAAGTGTCTCCTGCAACCCGTTCCCTTGGTGCTAGATGAACGAACGTCTCTCCACTTGCTCAGTTCTGAGAGATAAGTGTGTGTGAAAGCCGTCCTTCACCTAGCTTGTTGGGAACACAAAGTTTCTTTTCAGTTGCAAACTCCATTCCATACATATATATGGGGAGGTACAAGCTCCAACTCGGTTTTACAGTGAAAACTGCAGGAACTTCAAACCGGCACTAGGAAACAGACTGAGAAAGCAGAGAAAAAGTGTCTCCTGCAACCCGTTCCCTTGGTGCTAGATGAACGAACGTCTCTCCACTTGCTCAGTTCTGAGAGATAAGTGTGTGTGAAAGCCGTCCTTCACCTAGCTTGTTGGGAACACAAAGTTTCTTTTCAGTTGCTAACTCCGTTCCATCCATATATAAGGGGAGGTACCAGCTCCAAATCGGTTTTACAGTGAAAACTGCAGGAACTTCAAACCGGCACTAGGAAACAGACTGAGAAAGCAGAGAAAAAGTGTCTCCTGCAACCCGTTCCCTTGGTGCTAGATGAACGAACATCTCTCCACCTGCTCAGTTCTGAGAGATAAGTGTGTGTGAAAGCCGTCCTTCACCTAGCTTGTTGGGAACACAAAGTTTCTTTTCAGTTGCAAACTCCACTCCATCCATATATATGGGGAGGTACTAGCTCCAACTCGGTTTGAGAGTGAAAACTGCAGGAACTTCAAACCGGCACTAGGAAACTGACTGAGAAAGCAGAGAAAAAGTGGCTCCTGCAAACCTTTCCCTTGGTGCTAGATGAACGAACGTCTCTGCACCTGCTCAGTTCTGAGAGATAAGTGTGTGTGAAAGCCGTCCTTCACCTAGCTTGTTGGGAACACAAAGTTTCTTTTCAGTTGCAAACTCCACTCCATCCATATATATGGGGAGGTACTAGCTCCAACTCGTTTTGAGAGTGAAAACTGCAGGAACTTCAAACCGGCACTAGGAAACAGACTGAGAAAGCAGAGATAAAGTGTCTCATGCAACCCGATCCCTTGGTGCTAGATGAACGAACGTCTCTCCACTTGCTCAGTTCTGAGAGATAAGTGTGTGTGAAAGCCGTCCTTCACCTAGCTTGTTGGGAACACAAAGTTTCTTTTCAGTTGCAAACTCCATTCCATACATATATATGGGTAGGTACTAGCTCCAACTCGTTTTTACAGTGAAAACTGCAGGAACTTCAAACCGGCACTAGGAAACAGACTGAGAAAGCAGAGAAAAATTGTCTCCTGCCACAAGTTCCCTTGGTGCTAGATGAACGAATGTTTCTCCACCTGCTCAGTTCTGAGAGATAAGTGTGTGTGAAAGCCGTCCTTCACTTAGCTTGTTGGGAACACAAAGTTTCTTTTCAGTTGCAAACTCCACTCCATCCATATATATGGGAAGGTAATATCTCCAACAAGGTTTGACAGTGAAAACTGCAGGAACTTCAAACCGGCACTAGGAAACAGTCTGAGAAAGCAGAGAAAATGTGTCTCCTGCAACAAGTTCCCTTGGTGCTAGATGAACGAACGTCTCTCCACTTGCTCAGTTCTGAGAGATATGTGTGTGTGAAAGCCGTCCTTCACCTAGCTTGTTGGGAACACAAAGTTTCTTTTCAGTTACAAAATCCATTCCATACATATATATGGGGAGGTAAAAGCTCCAACTCGGTTTTACAGTGAAAACTGCAGGAACTTCAAACCGGCACTAGGAAACAGACTGAGAAAGCAGAGAAATAGTGTTTCCTGCAACCCGTCCCCTTGGTGCTACATGAACGTACGTCTCTCCATTTGCTCAGTTCTGAGAGATAAGTGTGTGTGAAAGCCGTCCTTCACCTAGCTTGTTGGGAACACAAAGTTTCTTTTCAGTTGCAAACTCCATTCCATCCATATATAAGGGGAGGTACCAGCTCCAAATCGGTTTTACAGTGGAAACGGCAGGAACTTCAAACCGGCACTAGGAAACAGACTGAGAAAGCAGAGAAAAAGTGTCTCCTGCAACCCGTTCCCTTGGTGCTAAATGAACGAATGTCTCTCCACCTGCTCAGTTCTGAGAGATAAGTGTGTGTGAAAGCCGTCCTTCACCTAGCTTGTTGGGAGCACAAAATTTCTTTTCAGTTGCAAACTCCACTCCATCCATATATATGGGGAGGTACTTGCTCCAAATCGGTTTTACAGTGAAAACGGCATGAATTTCAAACCGGCACTAGGAAACAGACTGAGAAAGCAGAGAAAAAGTGTCTCCTGCAACCCGTTCCCTTGGTTCTAGATGAACGAACGTCTCTCCACTTGCTCAGTTCTGAGAGATAAGTGTGTGTGAAAGCCGTCCTTCAACTAGCTTGTTGAGAACACAATGTTTCTTTTCAGTTGCAAACTCCATTCCATACATATATATGGGGAGGTACTAGCTCCAACACGGTTTCACTGTGGAAACTGCAAGAACTTCAAACGGGCACTAGGAAACAGACTGAGAAAGCAGAGAAAAAGTGTCTCCTGCAACTCGTTCCCTTGGTGCTAGATGAACGAACGTCTCTCCACTTGCTCAGTTCTGAGAGATAAGTGTGTGTGAAAGCCGTCCTTCACCTAGCTTTTTGGAACACAAAGTTTCTTTTCAGTTGCAAACTCCATTCCATACATATATATGGGGAGGTTGAAGCTCCAACTCGGTTTTACAGTGAAAACTGCAGGAACTTCACACCGGCACTAGGAAACAGACTGAGAAAGCAGAGAAAAAGTGTCTCCTGCAACCCGTTCCCTTGGTGCTAGATGAACGAACGTCTCTCCACCTGCTCAGTTCTGAGAGATAAGTGTGTGTAAAAGCCGACCTTCACCTAGCTTGTTGGGAACACAAAGTTTCTTTTCAGTTGCAAACTCCATTCCATACATATATATGGGGAGGTACTAGCTCCAACTCGGTTTTACAGTGAAAACTGCAGGAACTTCAAACCGGCACTAGGAAACAGACGGAGAAAGCAGAGAAAAAGTGTCTCCTGCAACCCGTTCCCTTGGTGCTACATGAACGTACGTATCTCCACTTGCTCAGTTCTGAGAGATAAGTGTGTGTGAAAGCCGTCCTTCACCTAGCTTGTGGGGAACACAAAGTTTCTTTTCAGTTGCAAACTCCATTCCATACATATATATGGGGAGGTACTAACTCCAACTCGCTTTTACAGTGAAAACTGCAGGAACTTCAAACCGGCACTAGGAAACAGACTGAGAAAGCAGAGAAATAGTGTCTCCTGCAACCCGTTCCCTTGGTGCTACATGAACGTACGTCTCTCCATTTGCTCAGTTCTGAGAGATAAGTGTGTGTGAAAGCCGTCCTTCACCTAGCTGTTTGGGAACACAAAGTTTCTTTTCAGTTGCAAACTCCGTTCCATCCATATATAAGGGGAGGTACCAGCTCCAAATCGGTTTTACAGTGAAAACTGCAGGAACTTCAAACCGGCACTAGGAAACAGACTGAGAAAGCAGAGAAAAAGTGTCTCCTGCAACCCGTTCCCTTGGTGCTAGATGAACGAACGTCTCTCCACCTGCTCAGTTCTGAGAGATAAGTGTGTGTGAAAGCCGTCCTTCACCTAGCTTGTTGGGAACACAAAGTTTCTTTTCAGTTGCAAACTCCACTCCATCCATATATATGGGGAGGTACTAACTCCAACTCGGTTTGAGAGTGAAAACTGCAGGAACTTCAAACCGGCACTAGGAAACAGACTGAGAAAGCAGAGAAAAAGTGGCTCCTGCAAACCTTTCCCTTGGTGCTAGATGAACGAACGTCTCTGCACCTGCTCTGTTCTGAGAGATAAGTGTGTGTGAAAGCCGTCCTTCACCTAGCTTGTTGGGAACACAAAGTTTCTTTTAAGTTGCAAACTCCATTCCATACATATATATGGGGAGTTACTAGCTCCAACTCGGTTTGACAGTGAAAACTGCAGGAACTTCAAACCGGCACTAGGAAACAGACTGAGAAAGCAGAGAAAAAGTGTCTCCTGCAACCCGTTCCCTTGGTGCTAGATGAACGAACGTCTCTACACTTGCTCAGTTCTGAGAGATATGTGTGTGTGAAAGCCGTCCTTCACCTAGCTTTTTGGGAACACAAAGTTTCTTTTCAGTTGCAAACTCCATTCCATACATATATATTTGGAGGTAGAAGCTCCAACTCGGTTTTACAGTGAAAACTGCAGGAACTTCAAACCTGCACTAGGAAACAGTCTGAGAAAGCAGAGAAAAGTGCCTCCTGCAACCCGTTCCCTTGGTGGTAGATGAACGAACGTCTCTCCACTTGCTCAGTTCTGAGAGATAAGTGTGTGTGAAAGCCGTCCTTCACCTAGCTTGTTGGGAACACAAAGTTTCTTTTCAGTTGCAAACTCCATTCCATACATATATATGGGGAGGTACAATCTCCAACTCGGTTTTACAGTGAAAACTGCAGGAAATTCAAACCGGCACTAGGAAACAGACTGAGAAAGCAGAGAAAAAGTGTCTCCTGCAACCCGTTCCCTTGGTGCTAGATGAACGAACGTCTCTCCGCTTGCTCAGTTCTGAGAGATAAGTGTGTGTGAAAGCCGTCCTTCACCTAGCTTGTTGGGAACACAAAGTTTCTTTTCAGTTGCAAACTCCATTCCATACATATATATGGGGAGGTACTAGCTCCAACTCGGTTTTACAGTGAAAACTGCAGGAACTTCAAACCGGCACTAGGAAACAGACTGAGAAAGCAGACAAAAAGTGTCTCCTGCAACCCGTTCCCTTGGTGCTAGATGAACGAACGTCTCTCCACTTGCTCAGTTCTGAGAGATAAGTGTGTGTGAAAGCCGTCCTTCACCTAGCTTGTTGGGAACACAAAGTTTCTTTTCAGTTGCAAACTCCATTCCATACATATATATGGGGAGGTACTAGCTCCAACTCGGTTTGACAGTGAAAACTGCAGGAACTTCAAACCGGCACTAGGAAACAGACTGAGAAAGCAGAGAAAAAGTGTCTCCTGCAACCCGTTCCCTTGGTGCTAGATGAACGAACGTCTCTCCACTTGCTCAGTTCTGAGAGATAAGTGTGTGTGAAAGCCGTCCTTCACCTAGCTTTTTGGGAACACAAAGTTTCTTTTCAGTTGCAAACTCCATTCCATACATATATATTTGGAGGTAGAAGCTCCAACTCGGTTTTACAGTGAAAACTGCAGGAACTTCAAACCGGCACTAGGAAACAGTCTGAGAAAGCAGAGAAAAAGTGTCTCCTGCAACCCGTTCCCTTGGTGCTAGATGAACGAACGTCTCTCCACTTGCTCAGTTCTGAGAGATAAGTGTGTGTGAAAGCCGTCCTTCACCTAGCTTGTTGTTAACACAAAGTTTCTTTTCAGTTGCAAACTCCATTCCATACATATATATGGGGAGGTACTAGCTCCAACTCGGTTTTACAGTGAAAACTGCAGGAACTTCAAACCGGCACTAGGAAACAGACTGAGAAAGCAGAGAAAAAGTGTCTCCTGCAACCCGTTCCCTTGGTGCTACATGAACGTACGTATCTCCACTTGCTCAGTTCTGAGAGATAAGTGTGTGTGAAAGCCGTACTTCACCTAGCTTGTGGGGAACACAAAGTTTCTTTTCAGTTGCAAACTCCATTCCATACATATATATGGGGAGGTACTAACTCCAACTCGGTTTTACAGTGAAAACTGCAGGAACTTCAAACCGGCACTAGGAAACAGACTGAGAAAGCAGAGAAAAAGTGTCTCCTGCAACCCGTTCCCTTGGTGCTACATGAACGTACGTCTCTCCATTTGCTCAGTTCTGAGAGATAATTGTGTGTGAAAGCCGTCCTTCACCTAGCTTGTTGGGAACACAAAGTTTCTTTTCAGTTGCAAACTCCGTTCCATCCATATATAAGGGGAGGTACCAGCTCCAAATCGGTTTTACAGTGAAAACTGCAGGAACTTCAAACCGGCACTAGGAAACAGACTGAGAAAGCAGAGAAAAAGTGTCTCCTGCAACCCGTTCCCTTGGTGCTAGATGAACGAACATCTCTCCACCTGCTCAGTTCTGAGAGATAAGTGTGTGTGAAAGCCGTCCTTCACCTAGCTTGTTGGGAACACAAAGTTTCTTTTCAGTTGCAAACTCCACTCCATCCATATATATGGGGAGGTACTAGCTCCAACTCGGTTTGAGAGTGAAAACTGCAGGAACTTCAAACCGGCACTAGGAAACAGACTGAGAAAGCAGAGAAAAAGTGGCTCCTGCAAACCTTTCCCTTGGTGCTAGATGAACGAACGTCTCTGCACCTGCTCAGTTCTGAGAGATAAGTGTGTGTGAAAGCCGTCCTTCACCTAGCTTGTTGGGAACACAAAGTTTCTTTTCAGTTGCAAACTCCACTCCATCCATATATATGGGGAGGTACTAGCTCCAACTCGTTTTGAGAGTGAAAACTGCAGGAACTTCAAACCGGCACTAGGAAACAGACTGAGAAAGCAGAGATAAAGTGTCTCATGCAACCCGATCCCTTGGTGCTAGATGAACGAACGTCTCTCCACTTGCTCAGTTCTGAGAGATAAGTGTGTGTGAAAGCCGTCCTTCACCTAGCTTGTTGGGAACACAAAGTTTCTTTTCAGTTGCAAACACCATTCCATACATATATATGGGTAGGTACTAGCTCCAACTCGTTTTTACAGTGAAAACTGCAGGAACTTCAAACCGGCACTAGGAAACAGACTGAGAAAGCAGAGAAAAATTGTCTCCTGCCACAAGTTCCCTTGGTGCTAGATGAACGAATGTTTCTCCACCTGCTCAGTTCTGAGAGATAAGTGTGTGTGAAAGCCGTCCTTCACTTAGCTTGTTGGGAACACAAAGTTTCTTTTCAGTTGCAAACTCCACTCCATCCATATATATGGGAAGGTATTATCTCCAACAAGGTTTGACAGTGAAAACTGCAGGAACTTCAAACCGGCACTAGGAAACAGTCTGAGAAAGCAGAGAAAATGTGTCTCCTGCAACAAGTTCCCTTGGTGCTAGATGAACGAACGTCTCTCCACTTGCTCAGTTCTGAGAGATAACTGTGTGTGAAAGCCGTCCTTCACCTAGCTTGTTGGGAACACAAAGTTTCTTTTCAGTTGCAAACTCCATTCCATACATATATATGGGGAGGTAGAAGCTCCAACTCTGTTTTACAGTGAAAACTGCAGGAACTTCAAACCGGCACTAGGAAACAGACTGAGAAAGCAGAGAAAAAGTGTCTCCTGCAAACCGTTCCCTTGGTGCTAGATCAACGAACGTCTCTCCACCTGCTCAGTTCTGAGAGATAAGTGTGTGTGAAAGCCGTCCTTCACCTAGCTTGTTGGGAACACAAAGTTTCTTTTCAGTTGCAAACTCCATTCCATACATATATATGGGTAGGTACTAGCTCCAACTCGGTTTTACAGTGAAAACTGCAGGAACTTCAAACCGGCACTAGGAAACAGACTGAGAAAGCAGAGAAAAAGTGTCTCCTGCAACCCGTTCCCTTGGTGCTACATGAACGTACGTCTCTCCACTTGCTCAGTTCTGAGAGATATGTGTGTGTGAAAGCCGTCCTTCACCTAGCTTGTTGGGAACACAAAGTTTCTTTTCAGTTACAAAATCCATTCCATACATATATATGGGGAGGTAAAAGCTCCAACTCGGTTTTACAGTGAAAACTGCAGGAACTTCAAACCGGCACTAGGAAACAGACTGAGAAAGCAGAGAAATAGTGTTTCCTGCAACCCGTCCCCTTGGTGCTACATGAACGTACGTCTCTCCATTTGCTCAGTTCTGAGAGATAAGTGTGTGTGAAAGCCGTCCTTCACCTAGCTTGTTGGGAACACAAAGTTTCTTTTCAGTTGCAAACTCCATTCCATCCATATATAAGGGGAGGTACCAGCTCCAAATCGGTTTTACAGTGGAAACGGCAGGAACTTCAAACCGGCACTAGGAAACAGACTGAGAAAGCAGAGAAAAAGTGTCTCCTGCAACCCGTTCCCTTGGTGCTAAATGAACGAATGTCTCTCCACCTGCTCAGTTCTGAGAGATAAGTGTGTGTGAAAGCCGTCCTTCACCTAGCTTGTTGGGAGCACAAAATTTCTTTTCAGTTGCAAACTCCACTCCATCCATATATATGGGGAGGTACTTGCTCCAAATCGGTTTTACAGTGAAAACGGCATGAATTTCAAACCGGCACTAGGAAACAGACTGAGAAAGCAGAGAAAAAGTGTCTCCTGCAACCCGTTCCCTTGGTTCTAGATGAACGAACGTCTCTCCACTTGCTCAGTTCTGAGAGATAAGTGTGTGTGAAAGCCGTCCTTCAACTAGCTTGTTGAGAACACAATGTTTCTTTTCAGTTGCAAACTCCATTCCATACATATATATGGGGAGGTACTAGCTCCAACACGGTTTTACTGTGGAAACTGCAAGAACTTCAAACGGGCACTAGGAAACAGACTGAGAAAGCAGAGAAAAAGTGTCTCCTGCAACTCGTTCCCTTGGTGCTAGATGAACGAACGTCTCTCCACTTGCTCAGTTCTGAGAGATAAGTGTGTGTGAAAGCCGTCCTTCACCTAGCTTTTTGGAACACAAAGTTTCTTTTCAGTTGCAAACTCCATTCCATACATATATATGGGGAGGTTGAAGCTCCAACTCGGTTTTACAGTGAAAACTGCAGGAACTTCACACCGGCACTAGGAAACAGACTGAGAAAGCAGAGAAAAAGTGTCTCCTGCAACCCGTTCCCTTGGTGCTAGATGAACGAACGTCTCTCCACCTGCTCAGTTCTGAGAGATAAGTGTGTGTAAAAGCCGACCTTCACCTAGCTTGTTGGGAACACAAAGTTTCTTTTCAGTTGCAAACTCCATTCCATACATATATATGGGGAGGTACTAACTCCAACTCGGTTTTACAGTGAAAACTGCAGGAACTTCAAACCGGCACTAGGAAACAGACTGAGAAAGCAGAGAAAAAGTGTCTCCTGCAACCCGTTCCCTTGGTGCTACATGAACGTACGTATCTCCACTTGCTCAGTTCTGAGAGATAAGTGTGTGTGAAAGCCGTCCTTCACCTAGCTTGTGGGGAACACAAAGTTTCTTTTCAGTTGCAAACTCCATTCCATACATATATATGGGGAGGTACTAACTCCAACTCGCTTTTACAGTGAAAACTGCAGGAACTTCAAACCGGCACTAGGAAACAGACTGAGAAAGCAGAGAAATAGTGTCTCCTGCAACCCGTTCCCTTGGTGCTACATGAACGTACGTCTCTCCATTTGCTCAGTTCTGAGAGATAAGTGTGTGTGAAAGCCGTCCTTCACCTAGCTGGATGGGAACACAAAGTTTCTTTTCAGTTGCAAACTCCGTTCCATCCATATATAAGGGGAGGTACCAGCTCCAAATCGGTTTTACAGTGAAAACTGCAGGAACTTCAAACCGGCACTAGGAAACAGACTGAGAAAGCAGAGAAAAAGTGTCTCCTGCAACCCGTTCCCTTGGTGCTAGATGAACGAACGTCTCTCCACCTGCTCAGTTCTGAGAGATAAGTGTGTGTGAAAGCCGTCCTTCACCTAGCTTGTTGGGAACACAAAGTTTCTTTTCAGTTGCAAACTCCACTCCATCCATATATATGGGGAGGTACTAACTCCAACTCGGTTTGAGAGTGAAAACTGCAGGAACTTCAAACCGGCACTAGGAAACAGACTGAGAAAGCAGAGAAAAAGTGGCTCCTGCAAACCTTTCCCTTGGTGCTAGATGAACGAACGTCTCTGCACCTGCTCAGTTCTGAGAGATAAGTGTGTGTGAAAGCCGTCCTTCACCTAGCTTGTTGGGAACACAAAGTTTCTTTTCAGTTGCAAACTCCACTCCATCCATATATATGGGGAGGTACTAGCTCCAACTCGGTTTGAGAGTGAAAACTGCAGGAACTTCAAACCGGCACTAGGAAACAGACTGAGAAAGCAGAGATAAAGTGTCTCATGCAACCCGATCCCTTGGTGCTAGATGAACGAACGTCTCTCCACTTGCTCAGTTCTGAGAGATAAGTGTGTGTGAAAGCCGTCCTTCACCTAGCTTGTTGGGAACACAAAGTTTCTTTTCAGTTGCAAACTCCATTCCATACATATATATGGGTAGGTACTAGCTCCAACTCGGTTTTACAGTGAAAACTGCAGGAACTTCAAACCGGCACTAGGAAACAGACTGAGAAAGCAGAGAAAAATTGTCTCCTGCCACAAGTTCCCTTGGTGCTAGATGAACGAATGTTTCTCCACCTGCTCAGTTCTGAGAGATAAATGTGTGTGAAAGCCGTCCTTCACCTAGCTTGTGGGGAACACAAAGTTTCTTTTCAGTTGCAAACTCCATTGCATACATATATATGGGGAGGATCTATCTCCAACTCGGTTTTACAGTGAAAACTGCAGGAACTTCAAACCGGCACTAGGAAACAGACTGAGAAAGCAGAGAAAAAGTGTCTCCTGCAACCCGTTCCCTTGGTGCTACATGAACGTACGTCTCTCCATTTGCTCAGTTCTGAGAGATAAGTGTGTGTGAAAGCCGTCCTTCACCTAGCTTGTTGGGAACACAAAGTTTCTTTTCAGTTGCAAACTCCGTTCCATCCATATATAAGGGGAGGTACTAGCTCCAACTCGGTTTTACAGTGAAAACTGCAGGAACTTCAAACCGGCACTAGGAAACAGACTGAGAAAGCAGAGAAAAAGTGTCTCCTGCAACCCGTTCCCTTGGTGCTAGATGAACGAACGTCTCTCCACCTGCTCAGTTCTGAGAGATAAGTGTGTGTGAAAGCCGTCCTTCACCTAGCTTGTGGGGAACACAAAGTTTCTTTTCAGTTGCAAATTCCACTTCTTCCATATATATGGGGGGTACTAGCTCCAACTCTTTTTGACAGTGAAAACTGCAGGAACTTCAAACCGGCACTAAGAATCAGACTGAGAAAGCAGAGAAATAGTGTCTCCTGCAACCCATTCCCTTGGTGCTAGATGAACGAACGTCTCTCCACTTGCTCAGTTCTGAGAGATAAGTGTGTGTGAAAGCCGTCCTTCACCTAGCTTGTTGGGAACACAAAGTTTCTTTTCAGTTTGTAAACTCCACTCCATCCATATATATGGGGAGGTACTAGCTCCAACTCGGTTTTACAGTGAAAACGGCATGAATTTCAAACCGGCACTAGGAAACAGACTGAGAAAGCAGAGAAAAAGTGTCTCCTGCAACTCGTTCCCTTGGTGCTAGATGAACGAACGTCTCTCCACTTGCTCAGTTCTGAGAGATAAGTGTGTGTGAAAGCCGTCCTTCACCTAGCTTGTTGGGAACACAAAGTTTCTTTTCAGTTGCAAACTCCATTCCATACATATATATGGGGAGGTTGAAGCTCCAACTCGGTTTTACAGTGAAAGCTGCAGGAACTTCACACCGGCACTAGGAAACAGACTGAGAAAGCAGAGAAAAAGTGTCTCCTTCAAACCGTTCCCTTGGTCCTAGATGAACGAACGTCTCTCCACCTGCTCAGTTCTGAGAGATAAGTGTGTGTAAAAGCCGTCCTTCACCTAGCTTGTTGGGAACACAAAGTTTCTTTTCAGTTGCAAACTCCATTCCATACATATATATGGGGAGGTACTAGCTCCAACTCGGTTTTACAGTGAAAACTGCAGGAACTTCAAACCGGCACTAGGAAACAGACTGAGAAAGCAGAGAAAAAGTGTCTCCTGCAACCCGTTCCCTTGGTGCTACATGAACGTACGTATCTCCACTTGCTCAGTTCTGAGAGATAAGTGTGTGTGAAAGCCGTCCTTCACCTAGCTTGTGGGGAACACAAAGTTTCTTTTCAGTTGCAAACTCCATTCCATACATATATATGGGGAGGTACTAACTCCAACTCGGTTTTACAGTGAAAACTGCAGGAACTTCAAACCGGCACTAGGAAACAGACTGAGAAAGCAGAGAAAAAGTGTCTCCTGCAACCCGTTCCCTTGGTGCTACATGAACGTACGTCTCTCCATTTGCTCAGTTCTGAGAGATAAGTGTGTGTGAAAGCCGTCCTTCACCTAGCTTGTTGGGAACACAAAGTTTCTTTTCAGTTGCAAACTCCGTTCCATCCATATATAAGGGGAGGTACCAGCTCCAAATCGGTTTTACAGTGAAAACTGCAGGAACTTCAAACCGGCACTAGGAAACAGACTGAGAAAGCAGAGAAAAAGTGTCTCCTGCAACCCGTTCCCTTGGTGCTAGATGAACGAACGTCTCTCCACCTGCTCAGTTCTGAGAGATAAGTGTGTGTGAAAGCCGTCCTTCACCTAGCTTGTTGGGAACACAAAGTTTCTTTTCAGTTGCAAACTCCACTCCATCCATATATATGGGGAGGTACTAGCTCCAACTCGGTTTGAGAGTGAAAACTGCAGGAACTTCAAACCGGCACTAGGAAACAGACTGAGAAAGCAGAGAAAAAGTGGCTCCTGCAAACCTTTCCCTTGGTGCTAGATGAACGAACGTCTCTGCACCTGCTCAGTTCTGAGAGATAAGTGTGTGTGAAAGCCGTCCTTCAACTAGCTTGTTGGGAACACAAAGTTTCTTTTCAGTTGCAAACTCCACTCCATCCATATATATGGGGAGGTACTAGCTCCAACTCGGTTTGAGAGTGAAAACTGCAGGAACTTCAAACCGGCACTAGGAAACAGACTGAGAAAGCAGAGATAAAGTGTCTCATGCAACCCGATCCCTTGGTGCTAGATGAACGAACGTCTCTCCACTTGCTCAGTTCTGAGAGATAAGTGTGTGTGAAAGCCGTCCTTCACCTAGCTTGTTGGGAACACAAAGTTTCTTTTCAGTTGCAAACTCCATTCCATACATATATATGGGTTGGTACTAGCTCCAACTCGGTTTTACAGTGAAAACTGCAGGAACTTCAAACCGGCACTAGGAAACAGACTGAGAAAGCAGAGAAAAATTGTCTCCTGCCACAAGTTCCCTTGGTGCTAGATGAACGATTGTTTCTCCACCTGCTCAGTTCTGAGAGATAAGTGTGTGTGAAAGCCGTCCTTCACTTAGCTTGTTGGGAACACAAAGTTTCTTTTCAGTTGCAAACTCCACTCCATCCATATATATGGGGAGGTATTATCTCCAACAAGGTTTGACAGTGAAAACTGCAGGAACTTCAAACCGGCACTAGGAAACAGTCTGAGAAAGCAGAGAAAATGTGTCTCCTGCAACAAGTTCCCTTGGTGCTAGATGAACGAACGTCTCTCCACTTGCTCAGTTCTGAGAGATATCTGTGTGTGAAAGCCGTCCTTCACCTAGCTTGTTGGGAACACAAAGTTTCTTTTCAGTTGCAAACTCCATTCCATACATATATATGGGGAGGTAGAAGCTCCAACTCTGTTTTACAGTGAAAACTGCAGGAACTTCAAACCGGCACTAGGAAACAGACTGAGAAAGCAGAGAAAAAGTGTCTCCTGCAAACCGTTCCCTTGGTGCTAGATGAACGAACGTCTCTCCACCTGCTCAGTTCTGAGAGATAAGTGTGTGTGAAAGCCGTCCTTCACCTAGCTTGTTGGGAACACAAAGTTTCTTTTCAGTTGCAAACTCCATTCCATACATATATATGGGGAGGTACTAGCTCCAACTCGGTTTGACAGTGAAAACTGCAGGAACTTCAAACAGGCACTAGGAAACAGACTGAGAAAGCAGAGAAAAAGTGTCTCCTGCAACCCGTTCCCTTGGTGCTACATGAACGTACGTATCTCCACTTGCTCAGTTCTGAGAGATAAGTGTGTGTGAAAGCCGTCCTTCACCTAGCTTGTGGGGAACACAAAGTTTCTTTTCAGTTGCAAACTCCATTCCATACATATATATGGGGAGGTACTAGGTCCAACTCGGTTTTACAGTGAAAACTGCAGGAACTTCAAACCGGCACTAGGAAACAGACTGAGAAAGAAGAGAAAAAGTGTCTCCTGCAACCCGTTCCCTTGGTGCTACATGAACGTACGTCTCTCCATTTGCTCAGTTCTGAGAGATAAGTGTGTGTGAAAGCCGTCCTTCACCTAGCTTGTTGGGAACACAAAGTTTCTTTTCAGTTGCAAACTCCGTTCCATCCATATATAAGGGGAGGTACCAGCTCCAACACGGTTTGAGAGTGAAAACTGCAGGAACTTCAAACCGGCACTAGGAAACAGACTGAGAAAGCAGAGATAAAGTGTCTCATGCAACCCGATCCCTTGGTGCTAGATGAACGAACGTCTCTCCACTTGCTCAGTTCTGAGAGAAAAGTGTGTGTGAAAGCCGTCCTTCACCTAGCTTGTTGGGAACACAAAGTTTCTTTTCAGTTGCAAACTCCATTCCATACATATATATGGGTAGGTACTAGCTCCAACTCGGTTTTACAGTGAAAACTGCAGGAACTTCAAACCGGCACTAGGAAACAGACTGAGAAAGCAGAGAAAAATTGTCTCCTGCCACAAGTTCCCTTGGTGCTAGATGAACGAATGTTTCTCCACCTGCTCAGTTCTGAGAGATAAGTGTGTGTGAAAGCCGTCCTTCACTTAGCTTGTTGGGAACACAAAGTTTCTTTTCAGTTGCAAACTCCACTCCATCCATATATATGGGGAGGTATTATCTCCAACAAGGTTTGACAGTGAAAACTGCAGGAACTTCAAACCGGCACTAGGAAACAGTCTGAGAAAGCAGAGAAAATGTGTCTCCTGCAACAAGTTCCCTTGGTGCTAGATGAACGAACGTCTCTCCACTTGCTCAGTTCTGAGAGATAACTGTGTGTGAAAGCCGTCCTTCACCTAGCTTGTTGGGAACACAAAGTTTCTTTTCAGTTGCAAACTCCATTCCATACATATATATGGGGAGGTAGAAGCTCCAACTCTGTTTTACAGTGAAAACTGCAGGAACTTCAAACCGGCACTAGGAAACAGACTGAGAAAGCAGAGAAAAAGTGTCTCCTGCAAACCGTTGCCTTGGTGCTAGATGAACGAACGTCTCTCCACCTGCTCAGTTCTGAGAGATAAGTGTGTGTAAAAGCCGTCCTTCAACTAGCTTGTTGGGAACACAAAGTTTCTTTTCAGTTGCAAACTCCATTCCATACATATATATGGGGAGGTACTAGCTCCAACTCGGTTTTACAGTGAAAACTGCAGGAACTTCAAACCGGCACTAGGAAACAGACTGAGAAAGCAGAGAAAAAGTGTCTCCTGCATCCCGTTCCCTTGGTGCTACATGAACGTACGTATCTCCACTTGCTCAGTTCTGAGAGATAAGTGTGTGTGAAAGCCGTCCTTCACCTAGCTTGTGGGGAACACAAAGTTTCTTTTCAGTTGCAAACTCCATTGCATACATATATATGGGGAGGTTCTATCTCCAACTCGGTTTTACAGTGAAAACTGCAGGAACTTCAAACCGGCACTAGGAAACAGACTGAGAAAGCAGAGAAAAAGTGTCTCCTGCAACCCGTTCCCTTGGTGCTACATGAACGTACGTCTCTCCATTTGCTCAGTTCTGAGAGATAAGTGTGTGTGAAAGCCGTCCTTCACCTAGCTTGTTGGGAACACAAAGTTTCTTTTCAGTTGCAAACTCCGTTCCATCCATATATAAGGGGAGGTACTAGCTCCAACTCGGTTTTACAGTGAAAACTGCAGGAACTTCAAACCGGCACTAGGAAACAGACTGAGAAAGCAGAGAAAAAGTGTCTCCTGCAACCCGTTCCCTTGGTGCTAGATGAACGAACGTCTCTCCACCTGCTCAGTTCTGAGAGATAAGTGTGTGTGAAAGCCGTCCTTCACCTAGCTTGTGGGGAACACAAAGTTTCTTTTCATTTGCAAACTCCACTTCTTCCATATATATGGGGGGTACTAGCTCCAACTCTTTTTGACAGTGAAAACTGCAGGAACTTCAAACCGGCACTAGGAAACAGACTGAGAAAGCAGAGAAAAATTGTCTCCTGCCACAAGTTCCCTTGGTGCTAGATGAACGAATGTTTCTCCACCTGCTCAGTTCTGAGAGATAAGTGTGTGTGAAAGCCGTCCTTCACTTAGCTTGTTGGGAACACAAAGTTTCTTTTCAGTTGCAAACTCCACTCCATCCATATATATGGGGAGGTATTATCTCCAACAAGGTTTGACAGTGAAAACTGCAGGAACTTCAAACCGGCACTAGGAAACAGTCTGAGAAAGCAGAGAAAATGTGTCTCCTGCAACAAGTTCCCTTGGTGCTAGATGAACGAAAGTCTCTCCACTTGCTCAGTTCTGAGAGATAACTGTGTGTGAAAGCCGTCCTTCACCTAGCTTGTTGGGAACACAAAGTTTCTTTTCAGTTGCAAACTCCATTCCATACATATATATGGGGAGGTAGAAGCTCCAACTCTGTTTTACAGTGAAAACTGCAGGAACTTCAAACCGGCACTAGGAAACAGACTGAGAAAGCAGAGAAAAAGTGTCTCCTGCAAACCGTTCCCTTGGTGCTAGATGAACGAACGTCTCTCCACCTGCTCAGTTCTGAGAGATAAGTGTGTGTGAAAGCCGTCCTTCACCTAGCTTGTTGGGAACACAAAGTTTCTTTTCAATTGCAAACTCCATTCCATACATATATATGGGTAGGTACTAGCTCCAACACGGTTTTACAGTGAAAACTGCAGGAACTTCAAACAGGCACTAGGAAACAGACTGAGAAAGCAGAGAAAAAGTGTCTCCTGCAACCCGTTCCCTTGGTGCTACATGAACGTACGTATCTCCACTTGCTCAGTTCTGAGAGATAAGTGTGTGTGAAAGCCGTCCTTCACCTAGCTTGTTGGGAACACAAAGTTTCTTTTCAGTTACAAAATCCATTCCATACATATATATGGGGAGGTAAAAGCTCCAACTCGGTTTTACAGTGAAAACTGCAGGAACTTCAAACCGGCACTAGGAAACAGACTGAGAAAGCAGAGAAATAGTGTTTCCTGCAACCCGTCCCCTTGGTGCTACATGAACGTACGTCTCTCCATTTGCTCAGTTCTGAGAGATAAGTGTGTGTGAAAGCCGTCCTTCACCTAGCTTGTTGGGAACACAAAGTTTCTTTTCAGTTGCAAACTCCATTCCATCCATATATAAGGGGAGGTACTAGCTCCAACTCGGTTTTACACTGGAAACGGCAGGAACTTCAAACCGGCACTAGGAAACAGACTGAGAAAGCAGAGAAAAAGTGTCTCCTGCAACCCGTTCCCTTGGTGCTAAATGAACGAATGTCTCTCCACCTGCTCAGTTCTGAGAGATAAGTGTGTGTGAAAGCCGTCCTTCACCTAGCTTGTTGGGAGCACAAAATTTCTTTTCAGTTGCAAACTCCACTCCATCCATATATATGGGGAGGTACTTGCTCCAAATCGGTTTTACAGTGAAAAACTGCAGGAACTTCAAACCGGCACTAGGAAACAGACTGAGAAAGCAGAGAAAAAGTGTCTCCTGCAACCCGTTCCCTTAGTGCTAGGTGAACGAATTTCTCTCCACTTGGTCAGTTCTGAGAGATAAGTGTGTGTGAAATCCGTACTTCACATAGCTTGTTGGGAACACAAAGTTTCTTTTCAGTTGCAAACTCCATTCCATACATATATATGGGGAGGTACTAGCTCCAACTCGGTTTTACAGTGAAAACTGCAGGAACTTCAAACCGGCACTAGGAAACAGACTGAGAAAGCAGAGAAATAGTGTCTCCTGCAACCCGTTCCCTTGGTTCTAGATGAACGAACGTCTCTCCACCTGCTCTGTTCTGAAGGATAAGTGTGTGTGAAAGCCGTCCTTCACCTAGCTTTTTGGGAACACAAAGTTTCTTTTCAGTTGCAAACTCCATTCCATACATATATATTTGGAGGTAGAAGCTCCAACTCGGTTTTACAGTGAAAACTGCAGGAACTTCAAACCGGCACTAGGAAACAGTCTGAGAAAGCAGAGAAAAAGTGGCTCCTGCAACCCGTTCCCTTGGTGCTAGATGAACGAACGTCTCTCCACTTGCTCAGTTCTGAGAGATAAGTGTGTGTGAAAGCCGTCCTTCACCTAGCTTGTTGTTAACACAAAGTTTCTTTTCAGTTGCAAACTCCATTCCATACATATATATGGGGAGGTACAAGCTCCAACTCGGTTTTACAGTGAAAACTGCAGGAACTTCAAACCGGCACTAGGAAACAGACTGAGAAAGCAGAGAAAATGTGTCTCCTGCAACCCGTTCCCTTGGTGCTAGATGAACGAACGTCTCTCCACTTGCTCAGTTCTGAGAGATAAGTGTGTGTGAAAGCCGTCCTTCACCTAGCTTGTTGGGAACACAAAGTTTCTTTTCAGTTGCAAACTCCATTCCATACATATATATGGGGAGGTACTAGGTCCAACTCGGTTTTACAGTGAAAACTGCAGGAACTTCAAACCGGCACTAGGGAACAGACTGAGAAAGCAGAGAAAAAGTGTCTCCTGCAACCCGTTCCCTTGGTGCTAGATGAACGAAAGTCTCTCCACTTGCTCAGTTCTGAGAGATAAGTGTGTGTGAAAGCCGACCTTCACCTAGCTTTTTGGTAACACAAAGTTTCTTTTCTGTTGCAAACTCCATTCCATACATATATATTTGGAGGTAGAAGCTCCAACTCGGTTTTACAGTGAAAACTGCAGGAACTTCAAACCGGCACTAGGAAACAGTCTGAGAAAGCAGAGAAAAAGTGCCTCCTGCAACCCGTTCCCTTGGTGCTAGATGAACGAACGTCTCTCCACTTGCTCAGTTCTGAGAGACAAGTGTGTGTGAAAGCCGTCCTTCACCTAGCTTGTTGGGAACACAAAGTTTCTTTTCAGTTGCAAACTCCATTCCATACATATATATGGGGAGGTACAAGCTTCAACTCGGTTTTACAGTGAAAACTGCAGGAACTTCAAACCGGCACTAGGAAACAGACTGAGAAAGCAGAGAAAAAGTGTCTCCTGCAAACCGTTCCCTTGGTGCTAGATGAACGAACGTCTCTCCACCTGCTCAGTTCTGAGAGATTAGTGTGTGTAAAAGCCGTCCTTCAACTAGCTTGTTGGGAACACAAAGTTTCTTTTCAGTTGCAAACTCCATTCCATACATATATATGGGGAGGTACTAGCTCCAACTCGGTTTTACAGTGAAAACTGCAGGAACTTCAAACCGGCACTAGGAAACAGACTGAGAAAGCAGAGAAAAAGTGTCTCCTGCATCCCGTTCCCTTGGTGCTACATGAACGTACGTATCTCCACTTGCTCAGTTCTGAGAGATAAGTGTGTGTGAAAGCCGTCCTTCACCTAGCTTGTGGGGAACACAAAGTTTCTTTTCAGTTGCAAACTCCATTGCATACATATATATGGGGAGGTTCTATCTCCAACTCTGTTTTACAGTGAAAACTGCAGGAACTTCAAACCGGCACTAGGAAACAGACTGAGAAAGCAGAGAAAAAGTGTCTCCTGCAACCCGTTCCCTTGGTGCTACATGAACGTACGTCTCTCCATTTGCTCAGTTCTGAGAGATAAGTGTGTGTGAAAGCCGTCCTTCACCTAGCTTGTTGGGAACACAAAGTTTCTTTTCAGTTGCAAACTCCGTTCCATCCATATATAAGGGGAGGTACTAGCTCCAACTCGGTTTTACAGTGAAAACTGCAGGAACTTCAAACCGGCACTAGGAAACAGACTGAGAAAGCAGAGAAAAAGTGTCTCCTGCAACCCGTTCCCTTGGTGCTAGATGAACGAACGTCTCTCCACCTGCTCAGTTCTGAGAGATAAGTGTGTGTGAAAGCCTTCCTACACCTAGCTTGTGGGGAACACAAAGTTTCTTTTCAGTTGCAAACTCCACTTCTTCCATATATATGGGGGGTACTAGCTCCAACTCTTTTTGATAGTGAAAACTGCAGGAACTTCAAACCGGCACTAGGAATCAGACTGAGAAAGCAGAGAAATAGTGTCTCCTGCAACCCGTTCCCTTGGTGCTAGATGAACGAACGTCTCTCCACTTGCTCAGTTCTGAGAGATAAGTGTGTGTGAAAGCCGTCCTTCACCTAGCTTGTTGGGAACACAAAGTTTCTTTTCAGTTGCAAACTCCATTCCATACATATATATGGGGAGGTTGAAGCTCCAACTCGGTTTTACAGTGAAAACTGCAGGAACTTCACACCGGCACTAGGAAACAGACTGAGAAAGCAGAGAAAAATTGTCTCCTGCAAACCGTTCCCTTGGTCCTAGATGAACGAACGTCTCTCCACCTGCTCAGTTCTGAGAGATAATTGTGTGTAAAAGCCGTCCTTCACCTAGCTTGTTGGGAACACAAAGTTTCTTTTCAGTTGCAAACTCCATTCCATACATATATATGGGGAGGTACTAGCTCCAACTCGGTTTTACAGTGAAAACTGCAGGAACTTCAAACCGGCACTAGGAAACAGACTGAGAAAGCAGAGAAAAAGTGTCTCCTGCAACCCGTTCCCTTGGTGCTACATGAACGTACGTATCTCCACTTGCTCAGTTCTGAGAGATAAGTGTGTGTGAAAGCCGTCCTTCACCTAGCTTGTGGGGAACACAAAGTTTCTTTTCAGTTGCAAACTCCATTCCATACATATATATGGGGAGGTACTAACTCCAAGTCGGTTTTACAGTGAAAACTGCAGGAACTTCAAACCGGCACTAGGAAACAGACTGAGAAAGCAGAGAAAAAGTGTCTCCTGCAACCCGTTCCCTTGGTGCTAGATGAACGAACGTCTCTCCACCTGCTCAGTTCTGAGAGATAAGTGTGTGTGAAAGCCGTCCTTCACCTAGCTTGTGGGGAACACAAAGTTTCTTTTCAGTTGCAAACTCCACTTCTTCCATATATATGGGGGGTACTAGCTCCAACTCTTTTTGACAGTGAAAACTGCAGGAACTTCAAACCGGCACTAGGAAACAGACTGAGAAAGCAGAGAAAAATTGTCTCCTGCCACAAGTTCCCTTGGTGCTAGATGAACGAATGTTTCTCCACCTGCTCAGTTCTGAGAGATAAGTGTGTGTGAAAGCCGTCCTTCACTTAGCTTGTTGGGAACACAAAGTTTCTTTTCAGTTGCAAACTCCACTCCATCCATATATATGGGGAGGTATTATCTCCAACAAGGTTTGACAGTGAAAACTGCAGGAACTTCAAACCGGCACTAGGAAACAGTCTGAGAAAGCAGAGAAAATGTGTCTCCTGCAACAAGTTCCCTTGGTGCTAGATGAACGAACGTCTCTCCACTTGCTCAGTTCTGAGAGATAACTGTGTGTGAAAGCCGTCCTTCACCTAGCTTGTTGGGAACACAAAGTTTCTTTTCAGTTGCAAACTCCATTCCATACATATATATGGGGAGGTAGAAGCTCCAACTCTGTTTTACAGTGAAAACTGCAGGAACTTCAAACCGGCACTAGGAAACAGACTGAGAAAGCAGAGAAAAAGTGTCTCCTGCAAACCGTTCCCTTGGTGCTAGATGAACGAACGTCTCTCCACCTGCTCAGTTCTGAGAGATAAGTGTGTGTGAAAGCCGTCCTTCACCTAGCTTGTTGGGAACACAAAGTTTCTTTTCAATTGCAAACTCCATTCCATACATATATATGGGTAGGTACTAGCTCCAACTCGGTTTTACAGTGAAAACTGCAGGAACTTCAAACAGGCACTAGGAAACAGACTGAGAAAGCAGAGAAAAAGTGTCTCCTGCAACCCGTTCCCTTGGTGCTACATGAACGTACGTATCTCCACTTGCTCAGTTCTGAGAGATAAGTGTGTGTGAAAGCCGTCCTTCACCTAGCTTGTTGGGAACACAAAGTTTCTTTTCAGTTACAAAATCCATTCCATACATATATATGGGGAGGTAAAAGCTCCAACTCGGTTTTACAGTGAAAACTGCAGGAACTTCAAACCGGCACTAGGAAACAGACTGAGAAAGCAGAGAAATAGTGTTTCCTGCAACCCGTCCCCTTGGTGCTACATGAACGTACGTCTCTCCATTTGCTCAGTTCTGAGAGATAAGTGTGTGTGAAAGCCGTCCTTCACCTAGCTTGTTGGGAACACAAAGTTTCTTTTCAGTTGCAAACTCCATTCCATCCATATATAAGGGGAGGTACTAGCTCCAACTCGGTTTTACACTGGAAACGGCAGGAACTTCAAACCGGCACTAGGAAACAGACTGAGAAAGCAGAGAAAAAGTGTCTCCTGCAACCCGTTCACTTGGTGCTAAATGAACGAATGTCTCTCCACCTGCTCAGTTCTGAGAGATAAGTGTGTGTGAAAGCCGTCCTTCACCTAGCTTGTTGGGAGCACAAAATTTCTTTTCAGTTGCAAACTCCACTCCATCCATATATATGGGGAGGTACTTGCTCCAAATCGGTTTTACAGTGAAAAACTGCAGGAACTTCAAACCGGCACTAGGAAACAGACTGAGAAAGCAGAGAAAAAGTGTCTCCTGCAACCCGTTCCCTTAGTGCTAGGTGAACGAATTTCTCTCCACTTGGTCAGTTCTGAGAGATAAGTGTGTGTGAAATCCGTACTTCACATAGCTTGTTGGGAACACAAAGTTTCTTTTCAGTTGCAAACTCCATTCCATACATATATATGGGGAGGTTGAAGCTCCAACTCGGTTTTACAGTGAAAACTGCAGGAACTTCACACCGGCACTAGGAAACAGACTGAGAAAGCAGAGAAAAATTGTCTCCTGCAAACCGTTCCCTTGGTCCTAGATGAACGAACGTCTCTCCACCTGCTCAGTTCTGAGAGATAATTGTGTGTAAAAGCCGTCCTTCACCTAGCTTGTTGGGAACACAAAGTTTCTTTTCAGTTGCAAACTCCATTCCATACATATATATGGGGAGGTACTAGCTCCAACTCGGTTTTACAGTGAAAACTGCAGGAACTTCAAACCGGCACTAGGAAACAGACTGAGAAAGCAGAGAAAAAGTGTCTCCTGCAACCCGTTCCCTTGGTGCTACATGAACGTACGTATCTCCACTTGCTCAGTTCTGAGAGATAAGTGTGTGTGAAAGCCGTCCTTCACCTAGCTTGTGGGGAACACAAAGTTTCTTTTCAGTTGCAAACTCCATTCCATACATATATATGGGGAGGTACTAACTCCAAGTCGGTTTTACAGTGAAAACTGCAGGAACTTCAAACCGGCACTAGGAAACAGACTGAGAAAGCAGAGAAAAAGTGTCTCCTGCAACCCGTTCCCTTGGTGCTAGATGAACGAACGTCTCTCCACCTGCTCAGTTCTGAGAGATAAGTGTGTGTGAAAGCCGTCCTTCACCTAGCTTGTGGGGAACACAAAGTTTCTTTTCAGTTGCAAACTCCATTCCATACATATATATGGGGAGGTACTAACTCCAAGTCGGTTTTACAGTGAAAACTGCAGGAACTTCAAACCGGCACTAGGAAACAGACTGAGAAAGCAGAGAAAAATTGTCTCCTGCCACAAGTTCCCTTGGTGCTAGATGAACGAATGTTTCTCCACCTGCTCAGTTCTGAGAGATAAGTGTGTGTGAAAGCCGTCCTTCACTTAGCTTGTTGGGAACACAAAGTTTCTTTTCAGTTGCAAACTCCACTCCATCCATATATATGGGGAGGTATTATCTCCAACAAGGTTTGACAGTGAAAACTGCAGGAACTTCAAACCGGCACTAGGAAACAGTCTGAGAAAGCAGAGAAAATGTGTCTCCTGCAACAAGTTCCCTTGGTGCTAGATGAACGAACGTCTCTCCACTTGCTCAGTTCTGAGAGATAACTGTGTGTGAAAGCCGTCCTTCACCTAGCTTGTTGGGAACACAAAGTTTCTTTTCAGTTGCAAACTCCATTCCATACATATATATGGGGAGGTAGAAGCTCCAACTCTGTTTTACAGTGAAAACTGCAGGAACTTCAAACCGGCACTAGGAAACAGACTGAGAAAGCAGAGAAAAAGTGTCTCCTGCAAACCGTTCCCTTGGTGCTAGATGAACGAACGTCTCTCCACCTGCTCAGTTCTGAGAGATAAGTGTGTGTGAAAGCCGTCCTTCACCTAGCTTGTTGGGAACACAAAGTTTCTTTTCAATTGCAAACTCCATTCCATACATATATATGGGTAGGTACTAGCTCCAACTCGGTTTTACAGTGAAAACTGCAGGAACTTCAAACAGGCACTAGGAAACAGACTGAGAAAGCAGAGAAAAAGTGTCTCCTGCAACCCGTTCCCTTGGTGCTACATGAACGTACGTATCTCCACTTGCTCAGTTCTGAGAGATAAGTGTGTGTGAAAGCCGTCCTTCACCTAGCTTGTTGGGAACACAAAGTTTCTTTTCAGTTACAAAATCCATTCCATACATATATATGGGGAGGTAAAAGCTCCAACTCGGTTTTACAGTGAAAACTGCAGGAACTTCAAACCGGCACTAGGAAACAGACTGAGAAAGCAGAGAAATAGTGTTTCCTGCAACCCGTCCCCTTGGTGCTACATGAACGTACGTCTCTCCATTTGCTCAGTTCTGAGAGATAAGTGTGTGTGAAAGCCGTCCTTCACCTAGCTTGTTGGGAACACAAAGTTTCTTTTCAGTTGCAAACTCCATTCCATCCATATATAAGGGGAGGTACTAGCTCCAACTCGGTTTTACACTGGAAACGGCAGGAACTTCAAACCGGCACTAGGAAACAGACTGAGAAAGCAGAGAAAAAGTGTCTCCTGCAACCCGTTCACTTGGTGCTAAATGAACGAATGTCTCTCCACCTGCTCAGTTCTGAGAGATAAGTGTGTGTGAAAGCCGTCCTTCACCTAGCTTGTTGGGAGCACAAAATTTCTTTTCAGTTGCAAACTCCACTCCATCCATATATATGGGGAGGTACTTGCTCCAAATCGGTTTTACAGTGAAAAACTGCAGGAACTTCAAACCGGCACTAGGAAACAGACTGAGAAAGCAGAGAAAAAGTGTCTCCTGCAACCCGTTCCCTTAGTGCTAGGTGAACGAATTTCTCTCCACTTGGTCAGTTCTGAGAGATAAGTGTGTGTGAAATCCGTACTTCACATAGCTTGTTGGGAACACAAAGTTTCTTTTCAGTTGCAAACTCCATTCCATACATATATATGGGTAGGTACTAGCTCCAACTCGGTTTTACAGTGAAAACTGCAGGAACTTCAAACCGGCACTAGGAAACAGACTGAGAAAGCAGAGAAATAGTGTCTCCTGCAACCCGTTCCCTTGGTTCTAGATGAACGAACGTCTCTCCACCTGCTCTGTTCTGAAGGATAAGTGTGTGTGAAAGCCGTCCTTCACCTAGCTTTTTGGGAACACAAAGTTTCTTTTCAGTTGCAAACTCCATTCCATACATATATATTTGGAGGTAGAAGCTCCAACTCGGTTTTACAGTGAAAACTGCAGGAACTTCAAACCGGCACTAGGAAACAGTCTGAGAAAGCAGAGAAAAAGTGGCTCCTGCAACCCGTTCCCTTGGTGCTAGATGAACGAACGTCTCTCCACTTGCTCAGTTCTGAGAGATAAGTGTGTGTGAAAGCCGTCCTTCACCTAGCTTGTTGTTAACACAAAGTTTCTTTTCAGTTGCAAACTCCATTCCATACATATATATGGGGAGGTACAAGCTCCAACTCGTTTTTACAGTGAAAACTGCAGGAACTTCAAACCGGCACTAGGAAACAGACTGAGAAAGCAGAGAAAATGTGTCTCCTGCAACCCGTTCCCTTGGTGCTAGATGAACGAACGTCTCTCCACTTGCTCAGTTCTGAGAGATAAGTGTGTGTGAAAGCCGTCCTTCACCTAGCTTGTTGGGAACACAAAGTTTCTTTTCAGTTGCAAACTCCATTCCATACATATATATGGGGAGGTACTAGGTCCAACTCGGTTTTACAGTGAAAACTGCAGGAACTTCAAACCGGCACCAGGAAACAGACTGAGAAAGCAGAGAAAAAGTGTCTCCTGCAACCCGTTCCCTTGGTGCTAGATGAACGAAAGTCTCTCCACTTGCTCAGTTCTGAGAGATAAGTGTGTGTGAAAGCCGACCTTCACCTAGCTTTTTGGTAACACAAAGTTTCTTTTCTGTTGCAAACTCCATTCCATACATATATATTTGGAGGTAGAAGCTCCAACTCGGTTTTACAGTGAAAACTGCAGGAACTTCAAACCGGCACTAGGAAACAGTCTGAGAAAGCAGAGAAAAAGTGCCTCCTGCAACCCGTTCCCTTGGTGCTAGATGAACGAACGTCTCTCCACTTGCTCAGTTCTGAGAGACAAGTGTGTGTGAAAGCCGTCCTTCACCTAGCTTGTTGGGAACACAAAGTTTCTTTTCAGTTGCAAACTCCATTCCATACATATATATGGGGAGGTACAAGCTTCAACTCGGTTTTACAGTGAAAACTGCAGGAACTTCAAACCGGCACTAGGAAAAAGACTGAGAAAGCAGAGAAAAAGTGTCTCCTGCAAACCGTTCCCTTGGTGCTAGATGAACGAACGTCTCTCCACCTGCTCAGTTCTGAGAGATAAGTGTGTGTAAAAGCCGTCCTTCAACTAGCTTGTTGGGAACACAAAGTTTCTTTTCAGTTGCAAACTCCATTCCATACATATATATGGGGAGGTACTAGCTCCAACTCGGTTTTACAGTGAAAACTGCAGGAACTTCAAACCGGCACTAGGAAACAGACTGAGAAAGCAGAGAAAAAGTGTCTCCTGCATCCCGTTCCCTTGGTGCTACATGAACGTACGTATCTCCACTTGCTCAGTTCTGAGAGATAAGTGTGTGTGAAAGCCGTCCTTCACCTAGCTTGTGGGGAACACAAAGTTTCTTTTCAGTTGCAAACTCCATTGCATACATATATATGGGGAGGTTCTATCTCCAACTCGGTTTTACAGTGAAAACTGCAGGAACTTCAAACCGGCACTAGGAAACAGACTGAGAAAGCAGAGAAAAAGTGTCTCCTGCAACCCGTTCCCTTGGTGCTACATGAACGTACGTCTCTCCATTTGCTCAGTTCTGAGAGATAAGTGTGTGTGAAAGCCGTCCTTCACCTAGCTTGTTGGGAACACAAAGTTTCTTTTCAGTTGCAAACTCCGTTCCATCCATATATAAGGGGAGGTACTAGCTCCAACTCGGTTTTACAGTGAAAACTGCAGGAACTTCAAACCGGCACTAGGAAACAGACTGAGAAAGCAGAGAAAAAGTGTCTCCTGCAACCCGTTCCCTTGGTGCTAGATGAACGAACGTCTCTCCACCTGCTCAGTTCTGAGAGATAAGTGTGTGTGAAAGCCGTCCTTCACCTAGCTTGTGGGGAACACAAAGTTTCTTTTCAGTTGCAAACTCCACTTCTTCCATATATATGGGGGGTACTAGCTCCAACTCTTTTTGACAGTGAAAACTGCAGGAACTTCAAACCGGCACTAGGAATCAGACTGAGAAAGCAGAGAAATAGTGTCTCCTGCAACCCATTCCCTTGGTGCTAGATGAACGAACGTCTCTCCACTTGCTCAGTTTTGAGAGAAAAGTGTGTGTGAAAGCCGTCCTTCACCTAGCTTGTTGGGAACACAAAGTTTCTTTTCAGTTGTAAACTCCACTCCATCCATATATATGGGGAGGTACTAGCTCCAACTCGGTTTTACAGTGAAAACGGCATGAATTTCAAACCGGCACTAGGAAACAGACTGAGAAAGCAGAGAAAAAGTGTCTCCTGCAACCCGTTCCCTTGGTTCTAGATGAACGAACGTCTCTCCACTTGCTCAGTTCTGAGAGATAAGTGTGTGTGAAAGCCGTCCTTCAACTAGCTTTTTGGGAACACAATGTTTCTTTTCAGTTGCAAACTCCATTCCATACATATATATGGGGAGGTACTAGCTCCAACACGGTTTTACTGTGGAAACTGCAAGAACTTCAAAAGGGCACTAGGAAACAGACTGAGAAAGCAGAGAAAAAGTGTCTCCTGCAACTCGTTCCCTTGGTGCTAGATGAACGAACGTTTCTCCACTTGCTCAGTTCTGAGAGATAAGTGTGTGTGAAAGCCGTCCTTCACCTAGCTTGTTGGGAACACAAAGTTTCTTTTCAGTTGCAAACTCCATTCCATACATATATATGGGGAGGTTGAAGCTCCAACTCGGTTTTACAGTGAAAACTGCAGGAACTTCACACCGGCACTAGGAAACAGACTGAGAAAGCAGAGAAAAATTGTCTCCTGCAAACCGTTCCCTTGGTCCTAGATGAACGAACGTCTCTCCACCTGCTCAGTTCTGAGAGATAATTGTGTGTAAAAGCCGTCCTTCACCTAGCTTGTTGGGAACACAAAGTTTCTTTTCAGTTGCAAACTCCATTCCATACATATATATGGGGAGGTACTAGCTCCAACTCGGTTTTACAGTGAAAACTGCAGGAACTTCAAACCGGCACTAGGAAACAGACTGAGAAAGCAGAGAAAAAGTGTCTCCTGCAACCCGTTCCCTTGGTGCTACATGAACGTACGTATCTCCACTTGCTCAGTTCTGAGAGATAAGTGTGTGTGAAAGCCGTCCTTCACCTAGCTTGTGGGGAACACAAAGTTTCTTTTCAGTTGCAAACTCCATTCCATACATATATATGGGGAGGTACTAACTCCAAGTCGGTTTTACAGTGAAAACTGCAGGAACTTCAAACCGGCACTAGGAAACAGACTGAGAAAGCAGAGAAAAAGTGTCTCCTGCAACCCGTTCCCTTGGTGCTACATGAACGTACGTCTCTCCATTTGCTCAGTTCTGAGAGATAAGTGTGTGTGAAAGCCGTCCTTCACCTAGCATGTTGGGAACACAAAGTTTCTTTTCAGTTGCAAACTCCGTTCCATCCATATATAAGGGGAGGTACCAGCTCCAAATCGGTTTTACAGTGAAAACTGCAGGAACTTCAAACCGGCACTAGGAAACAGACTGAGAAAGCAGAGAAAAAGTGTCTCCTGCAACCCGTTCCCTTGGTGCTAGATGAACGAACGTCTCTCCACCTGCTCAGTTCTGAGAGATAAGTGTGTGTGAAAGCCGTCCTTCACCTAGCTTGTTGGGAACACAAAGTTTCTTTTCAGTTGCAAACTCCACTCCATCCATATATATGGGGAGGTACTAGCTCCAACTCGGTTTGAGAGTGAAAACTGCAGGAACTTCAAACCGGCACTAGGAAACAGACTGAGAAAGCAGAGAAAAAGTGGCTCCTGCAAACCTTTCCCTTGGTGCTAGATGAACGAACGTCTCTGCACCTGCTCAGTTCTGAGAGATAAGTGTGTGTGAAAGCCGTCCTTCACCTAGCTTGTTGGGAACACAAAGTTTCTTTTCAGTTGCAAACTCCACTCCATCCATATATATGGGGAGGTACTAGCTCCAACTCGGTTTGAGAGTGAAAACTGCAGGAACTTCAAACCGGCACTAGGAAACAGACTGAGAAAGCAGAGATAAAGTGTCTCATGCAACCCGATCCCTTGGTGCTAGATGAACGAACGTCTCTCCACTTGCTCAGTTCTGAGAGATAAGTGTGTGTGAAAGCCGTCCTTCACCTAGCTTGTTGGGAACACAAAGTTTCTTTTCAGTTGCAAACTCCATTCCATACATATATAGGGGTAGGTACTAGCTCCAACTCGGTTTTACAGTGAAAACTGCAGGAACTTCAAACCGGCACTAGGAAACAGACTGAGAAAGCAGAGAAAAATTGTCTCCTGCCACAAGTTCCCTTGGTGCTAGATGAACGAATGTTTCTCCACCTGCTCAGTTATGAGAGATAAGTGTGTGTGAAAGCCGTCCTTCACTTAGCTTGTTGGGAACACAAAGTTTCTTTTCAGTTGCAAATTCCACTCCATCCATATATATGGGGAGGTATTATCTCCAACAAGGTTTGACAGTGAAAACTGCAGGAACTTCAAACCGGCACTAGGAAACAGTCTGAGAAAGCAGAGAAAATGTGTCTCCTGCAACAAGTTCCCTTGGTGCTAGATGAACGAACGTCTCTCCACTTGCTCAGTTCTGAGAGATATCTGTGTGTGAAAGCCGTACTTCACCTAGCTTGTTGGGAACACAAAGTTTCTTTTCAGTTGCAAACTCCATTCCATACATATATATGGGGAGGTAGAAGCTCCAACTCTGTTTTACAGTGAAAACTGCAGGAACTTCAAACCGGCACTAGGAAACAGACTGAGAAAGCAGAGAAAAAGTGTCTCCTGCAAACCGTTCCCTTGGTGCTAGATCAACGAACGTCTCTCCACCTGCTCAGTTCTGAGAGATAAGTGTGTGTGAAAGCCGTCCTTCACCTAGCTTGTTGGGAACACAAAGTTTCTTTTCAGTTGCAAACTCCATTCCATACATATATATGGGTAGGTACTAGCTCCAACTCGGTTTTACAGTGAAAACTGCAGGAACTTCAAACCGGCACTAGGAAACAGACTGAGAAAGCAGAGAAAAAGTGTCTCCTGCAACCCGTTCCCTTGGTGCTACATGAACGTACGTATCTCCACTTGCTCAGTTCTGAGAGATAAGTGTGTGTGAAAGCCGTCCTTCACCTAGCTTGTTGGGAACACAAAGTTTCTTTTCAGTTGCAAACTCCATTCCATACATATATATGGGGAGGTACTAGCTCCAACTCGGTTTTACAGTGAAAACTGCAGGAACTTCAAACCGGCACTAGGAAACAGACTGAGAAAGCAGAGAAAAAGTGTCTCCTGCAACCCGTTCCCTTGGTGCTACATGAACGTACGTATCTCCACTTGCTCAGTTCTGAGAGATAAGTGTGTGTGAAAGCCGTCCTTCACCTAGCTTGTGGGGAACACAAAGTTTCTTTTCAGTTGCAAACTCCATTCCATACATATATATGGGGAGGTACTAACTCCAACTCGGTTTTACAGTGAAAACTGCAGGAACTTCAAACCGGCACTAGGAAACAGACTGAGAAAGCAGAGAAAAAGTGTCTCCTGCAACCCGTTCCCTTGGTGCTACATGAACGTACGTCTCTCCATTTGCTCAGTTCTGAGAGATAAGTGTGTGTGAAAGCCGTCCTTCACCTAGCTTGTTGGGAACACAAAGTTTCTTTTCAGTTGCAAACTCCGTTCCATCCATATATAAGGGGAGGTACCAGCTCCAAATCGGTTTTACAGTGAAAACTGCAGGAACTTCAAACCGGCACTAGGAAACAGACTGAGAAAGCAGAGAAAAAGTGTCTCCTGCAACCCGTTCCCTTGGTGCTAGATGAACGAACGTCTCTCCACCTGCTCAGTTCTGAGAGATAAGTGTGTGTGAAAGCCGTCCTTCACCTAGCTTGTTGGGAACACCAAGTTTCTTTTCAGTTGCAAATTCCACTCCATCCATATATATGGGGAGGTATTATCTCCAACAAGGTTTGACAGTGAAAACTGCAGGAACTTCAAACCGGCACTAGGAAACAGTCTGAGAAAGCAGAGAAAATGTGTCTCCTGCAACAAGTTCCCTTGGTGCTAGATGAACGAACGTCTCTCCACTTGCTCAGTTCTGAGAGATATCTGTGTGTGAAAGCCGTACTTCACCTAGCTTGTTGGGAACACAAAGTTTCTTTTCAGTTGCAAACTCCATTCCATACATATATATGGGGAGGTAGAAGCTCCAACTCTGTTTTACAGTGAAAACTGCAGGAACTTCAAACCGGCACTAGGAAACAGACTGAGAAAGCAGAGAAAAAGTGTCTCCTGCAAACCGTTCCCTTGGTGCTAGATCAACGAACGTCTCTCCACCTGCTCAGTTCTGAGAGATAAGTGTGTGTGAAAGCCGTCCTTCACCTAGCTTGTTGGGAACACAAAGTTTCTTTTCAGTTGCAAACTCCATTCCATACATATATATGGGTAGGTACTAGCTCCAACTCGGTTTTACAGTGAAAACTGCAGGAACTTCAAACCGGCACTAGGAAACAGACTGAGAAAGCAGAGAAAAAGTGTCTCCTGCAACCCGTTCCCTTGGTGCTACATGAACGTACGTATCTCCACTTGCTCAGTTCTGAGAGATAAGTGTGTGTGAAAGCCATCCTTCACCTAGCTTGTTGGGAACACAAAGTTTCTTTTCAGTTACAAAATCCATTCCATACATATATATGGGGAGGTAAAAGCTCCAACACGGTTTTACAGTGAAAACTGCAGGAACTTCAAACCGGCACTAGGAAACAGACTGAGAAAGCAGAGAAATAGTGTTTCCTGCAACCCGTCCCCTTGGTGCTACATGAACGTACGTATCTCCACTTGCTCAGTTCTGAGAGATAAGTGTGTGTGAAAGCCGTCCTTCACCTAGCTTGTGGGGAACACAAAGTTTCTTTTCAGTTGCAAACTCCATTCCATACATATATATGGGGAGGTACTAACTCCAACTCGGTTTTACAGTGAAAACTGCAGGAACTTCAAACCGGCACTAGGAAACAGACTGAGAAAGCAGAGAAAAAGTGTCTCCTGCAACCCGTTCCCTTGGTGCTACATGAACGTACGTCTCTCCATTTGCTCAGTTCTGAGAGATAAGTGTGTGTGAAAGCCGTCCTTCACCTAGCTTGTTGGGAACACAAAGTTTCTTTTCAGTTGCAAACTCCGTTCCATCCATATATAAGGGGAGGTACCAGCTCCAAATCGGTTTTACAGTGAAAACTGCAGGAACTTCAAACCGGCACTAGGAAACAGACTGAGAAAGCAGAGAAAAAGTGTCTCCTGCAACCCGTTCCCTTGGTGCTAGATGAACGAACGTCTCTCCACCTGCTCAGTTCTGAGAGATAAGTGTGTGTGAAAGCCGTCCTTCACCTAGCTTGTTGGGAACACAAAGTTTCTTTTCAGTTGCAAACTCCACTCCATCCATATATATGGGGAGGTACTAGCTCCAACTCGGTTTGAGAGTGAAAACTGCAGGAACTTCAAACCGGCACTAGGAAACAGACTGAGAAAGCAGAGAAAAAGTGTCTCCTGCAAACCGTTCCCTTGGTGCTAGATCAACGAACGTCTCTCCACCTGCTCAGTTCTGAGAGTTAAGTGTGTGTGAAAGCCGTCCTTCACCTAGCTTGTTGGGAACACAAAGTTTCTTTTCAGTTGCAAACTCCATTCCATACATATATATGGGTAGGTACTAGCTCCAACTCGGTTTTACAGTGAAAACTGCAGGAACTTCAAACCGGCACTAGGAAACAGACTGAGAAAGCAGAGAAAAAGTGTCTCCTGCAACCCGTTCCCTTGGTGCTACATGAACGTACGTATCTCCACTTGCTCAGTTCTGAGAGATAAGTGTGTGTGAAAGCCGTCCTTCACCTAGCTTGTTGGGAACACAAAGTTTCTTTTCAGTTACAAAATCCATTCCATACATATATATGGGGAGGTAAAAGCTCCAACACGGTTTTACAGTGAAAACTGCAGGAACTTCAAACCGGCACTAGGAAACAGACTGAGAAAGCAGAGAAATAGTGTTTCCTGCAACCCGTCCCCTTGGTGCTACATGAACGTACGTCTCTCCATTTGCTCAGTTCTGAGAGATAAGTGTGTGTGAAAGCCGTCCTTCACCTAGCTTGTTGGGAACACAAAGTTTCTTTTCAGTTGCAAACTCCATTCCATCCATATATAAGGGGAGGTACTAGCTCCAACTCGGTTTTACAGTGGAAACGGCAGGAACTTCAAACCGGCACTAGGAAACAGACTGAGAAAGCAGAGAAAAAGTGTCTCCTGCAACCCGTTCCCTTGGTGCTAAATGAACGAATGTCTCTCCACCTGCTCAGTTCTGAGAGATAAGTGTGTGTGAAAGCCGTCCTTCACCTAGCTTGTTGGGAGCACAAAATTTCTTTTCAGTTGCAAACTCCACTCCATCCATATATATGGGGAGGTACTTGCTCCAAATCGGTTTTACAGTGAAAAACGGCAGGAACTTCAAACCGGCACTAGGAAACAGACTGAGAAAGCAGAGAAAAAGTGTCTCCTGCAACCCTTTCCCTTGGTGCTAGGTGAACGAACGTCTCTCCACTTGCTCAGTTCTGAGAGATAAGTGTGTGTGAAAGCCGTACTTCAACTTGCTTGTTGGGAACACAAAGTTTCTTTCCAGTTGAAAACTCCATTCCATACATATATATAGGGAGGTACTAGCTCCAACTCGGTTTGACAGTGAAAACTGCAGGAACTTCAAACCGGCACTAGGAAAGAGACTGAGAAAGCAGAGAAATAGTGTCTCCTGCAACCCGTTCCCTTGGTGCTAGATGAACGAACTTCTCTGCACTTGCTAAGTTCTGAGAGATAAGTGTGTGTGAAAGCCGTCCTTCACCTAGCTTTTTGGGAACACAAAGTTTCTTTTCAGTTGCAAACTCCATTCCATACATATATATTTGGAGGTAGAAGCTCCAACTCGGTTTTACAGTGAATACTGCAGGAACTTCAAACCGGCACTAGGAAACAGACTGAGAAAGCAGAGAAAAAGTGTCTCCTGCAACCCGTTCCCTTGGTGCTAGATGAACGAACGTCTCTCCACTTGCTCAGTTCTGAGAGATAAGTGTGTGTGAAAGCCGTTCTTCACCTAGCTTGTTGGGAACACAAAGTTTCTTTTCAGTTGCAAACTCCATTCCATACATATATATTTGGAGGTAGAAGCTCCAACTCGGTTTTACAGTGAAAACTGCAGGAACTTCAAACCGGCACTAGGAAACAGTCTGAGAAAGCAGAGAAAAAGTGCCTCCTGCAACCCGTTCCCTTGGTGCTAGATGAACGAACGTCTCTCCACTTGCTCAGTTCTGAGAGATAAGTGTGTGTGAAAGCCGTCCTTCACCTAGCTTGTTGGGAACACAAAGTTTCTTTTCAGTTGCAAACTCCATTCCATACATATATATGGGGAGGTACAAGCTAAAACTCGGTTTTACAGTGAAAACTGCAGGAACTTCAAACCGGCACTAGGAAACAGACTGAGAAAGCAGAGAAAAAGTGTCTCCTGCAACCCGTTCCCTTGGTGCTAGATGAAGGAACGTCTCTCCACTTGCTCAGTTCTGAGAGATAAGTGTGTGTGAAAAACGTCCTTCACCTAGCTTGTTGGGAACACAAGGTTTCTTTTCAGTTGCAAACTCCATTCCATACATATATATGGGGAGGTACAAGCTCCAACTCGGTTTTACAGTGAAAACTGCAGGAACTTCAAACCGGCACTAGGAAACAGTCTGAGAAAGCAGAGAAAAAGTGTCTCCTGCAACCCGTTCCCTTGGTGCTAGATGAACGAACGTCTCTCCACTTGCTCAGTTCTGAGAGATAAGTGTGTGTGAAAGCCGTCCTTCACCTAGCTTGTTGGGAACACAAAGTTTCTTTTCAGTTGCAAACTCCATTCCATACATATATATGGGGAGGTACTAGCTCCAACTCGGTTTGACAGTGAAAACTGCAGGAACTTCAAACCGGCACTAGGAAACAGACTGAGAAAGCAGAGAAAAAGTGTCTCCTGCAACCCGTTCCCTTGGTGCTAGATGAACGAACGTCTCTCCACTTGCTCAGTTCTGAGAGATAAGTGTGTGTGAAAGCCGTCCTTCACCTAGCTTGTTGGGAACACAAAGTTTCTTTTCAGTTTCAAACTCCATTCCATACATATATATGGGGAGGTACTAGCTCCAACTCGGTTTTACAGTGAAAACTGCAGGAACTTCAAACCGGCACTAGGAAACAGACTGAGAAAGCAGAGAAAAAGTGTCTCCTGCAACCCGTTCCCTTGGTGCTAGATGAACGAACGTCTCTCCACTTGCTCAGTTCTGAGAGATAAGTGTGTGTGAAAGCCGTCCTTCACCTAGCTTGTTGGGAACACAAAGTTTCTTTTCAGTTGCAAACTCCATTCCATACATATATATTTGGAGGTAGAAGCTCCAACTCGGTTTTACAGTGAATACTACAGGAACTTCAAACCGGCACTAGGAAACAGACTGAGAAAGCAGAGAAAAAGTGTCTCCTGCAACCCGTTCCCTTGGTGCTAGATGAACGAACGTCTCTCCACTTGCTCAGTTCTGAGAGATAAGTGTGTGTGAAAGCCGTCCTTCACCTAGCTTGTTGGGAACACAAAGTTTCTTTTCAGTTGCAAACTCCATTCCATACATATATATGGGGAGGTACTAGCTCCAACTCTGTTTTAAAGTGAAAACTGCAGGAACTTCAAACCGGCACTAGGAAACAGACTGAGAAAGCAGAGAAAAAGTGTCTCCTGCAACCCGTTCCCTTGGTGCTAGATGAACGAACGTCTCTCCACTTGCTCAGTTCTGAGAGATAAGTGTGTGTGAAAGCCGTCCTTCACCTAGCTTTTTGGGAACACAAAGTTTCTTTTCAGTTGCAAACTCCATTCCATACATATATATTTGGAGGTAGAAGCTCCAACTCGGTTTTACAGTGAAAACTGCAGGAACTTCACACCGGCACTAGGAAACAGTCTGAGAAAGCAGAGAAAAAGTGCCTCCTGCAACCCGTTCCCTTGGTGCTAGATGAACGAACGTCTCTCCACTTGCTCAGTTCTGAGAGATAAGTGTGTGTGAAAGCCGTCCTTCACCTAGCTTGTTGGGAACACAAAGTTTCTTTTCAGTTGCAAACTCCATTCCATACATATATATGGGGAGGTACAAGCTTCAACTCGGTTTTACAGTGAAAACTGCAGGAACTTCAAACCGGCACAAGGAAACAGACTGAGAAAGCAGAGAAAAAGTGTCTCCTGCAACCCGTTCCCTTGGTGCTAGAAGAACGAACGTCTCTCCACTTGCTCAGTTCTGAGAGATAAGTGTGTGTGAAAGCCGTCCTTCACCTAGCTTGTTGGGAACACAAAGTTTCTTTTCAGTTGCAAACTCCATTCCATACATATATATGGGGAGGTACAAGCTCCAACTCGGTTTTACAGTGAAAACTGCAGGAACTTCAAACCGGCACTAGGAAACAGACTGAGAAAGCAGAGAAAAAGTGTCTCCTGCAACCCGTTCCCTTGGTGCTAGATGAACGAACGTCTCTCCACTTGCTCAGTTCTGAGAGATAAGTGTGTGTGAAAGCCGTCCTTCACCTAGCTTGTTGGGAACACAAAGTTTCTTTTCAGTTGCAAACTCCATTCCATACATATATATGGGGAGGTACAAGCTCCAACTCGGTTTTACAGTGAAAACTGCAGGAACTTCACACCGGCACTAGGAAACAGACTGAGAAAGCAGAGAAAAAGTGTCTCCTGCAACCCGTTCCCTTGGTGCTAGATGAACGAACGTCTCTCCACTTGCTCAGTTCTGAGAGATAAGTGTGTGTGAAAGCCGTACTTCACCTAGCTTTTTGGGAACACAAAGTTTCTTTTCAGTTGCAAACTCCATTCCATACATATATATTTGGAGGTACTAGCTCCAACTCGGTTTTACAGTGAAAACTGCAGGAACTTCAAACCGGCACTAGGAAACAGACTGAGAAAGCAGAGAAAAAGTGTCTCCTGCAACCCGTTCCCTTGGTGCTACATGAACGTACGTATCTCCACTTGCTCAGTTCTGAGAGATAAGTGTGTGTGAAAGCCGTCCTTCACCTAGCTTGTGGGGAACACAAAGTTTCTTTTCAGTTGCAAACTCCATTCCATACATATATATGGGGAGGTACTAACTCCAAGTCGGTTTTACAGTGAAAACTGCAGGAACTTCAAACCGGCACTAGGAAACAGACTGAGAAAGCAGAGAAAAAGTGTCTCCTGCAACCCGTTCCCTTGGTGCTACATGAACGTACGTCTCTCCATTTGCTCAGTTCTGAGAGATAAGTGTGTGTGAAAGCCGTCCTTCACCTAGCTTGTTGGGAACACAAAGTTTCTTTTCAGTTGCAAACTCCGTTCCATCCATATATAAGGGGAGGTACCAGCTCCAAATCGGTTTTACAGTGAAAACTGCAGGAACTTCAAACCGGCACTAGGAAACAGACTGAGAAAGCAGAGAAAAAGTGTCTCCTGCAACCCGTTCCCTTGGTGCTAGATGAACGAACGTCTCTCCACCTGCTCAGTTCTGAGAGATAAGTGTGTGTGAAAGCCGTCCTTCACCTAGCTTGTTGGGAACACAAAGTTTCTTTTCAGTTGCAAACTCCACTCCATCCATATATATGGGGAGGTACTAGCTCCAACTCGGTTTGAGAGTGAAAACTGCAGGAACTTCAAACCGGCACTAGGAAACAGACTGAGAAAGCAGAGAAAAAGTGGCTCCTGCAAACCTTTCCCTTGGTGCTAGATGAACGAACGTCTCTGCACCTGCTCAGTTCTGAGAGATAAGTGTGTGTGAAAGCCGTCCTTCACCTAGCTTGTTGGGAACACAAAGTTTCTTTTCAGTTGCAAACTCCACTCCATCCATATATATGGGGAGGTACTAGCTCCAACTCGGTTTGAGAGTGAAAACTGCAGGAACTTCAAACCGGCACTAGGAAACAGACTGAGAAAGCAGAGATAAAGTGTCTCATGCAACCCGATCCCTTGGTGCTAGATGAACGAACGTCTCTCCACTTGCTCAGTTCTGAGAAATAAGTGTGTGTGAAAGCCGTCCTTCACCTAGCTTGTTGGGAACACAAAGTTTCTTTTCAGTTGCAAACTCCATTCCATACATATATATGGGTAGGTACTAGCTCCAACTCGGTTTTACAGTGAAAACTGCAGGAACTTCAAACCGGCACTAGGAAACAGACTGAGAAAGCAGAGAAAAATTGTCTCCTGCCACAAGTTCCCTTGGTGCTAGATGAACGAATGTTTCTCCACCTGCTCAGTTCTGAGAGATAAGTGTGTGTGAAAGCCGTCCTTCACTTAGCTTGTTGGGAACACAAAGTTTCTTTTCAGTTGCAAATTCCACTCCATCCATATATATGGGGAGGTATTATCTCCAACAAGGTTTGACAGTGAAAACTGCAGGAACTTCAAACCGGCACTAGGAAACAGTCTGAGAAAGCAGAGAAAATGTGTCTCCTGCAACAAGTTCCCTTGGTGCTAGATGAACGAACGTCTCTCCACTTGCTCAGTTCTGAGAGATATCTGTGTGTGAAAGCCGTACTTCACCTAGCTTGTTGGGAACACAAAGTTTCTTTTCAGTTGCAAACTCCATTCCATACATATATATGGGGAGGTAGAAGCTCCAACTCTGTTTTACAGTGAAAACTGCAGGAACTTCAAACCGGCACTAGGAAACAGACTGAGAAAGCAGAGAAAAAGTGTCTCCTGCAAACCGTTCCCTTGGTGCTAGATCAACGAACGTCTCTCCACCTGCTCAGTTCTGAGAGATAAGTGTGTGTGAAAGCCGTCCTTCACCTAGCTTGTTGGGAACACAAAGTTTCTTTTCAGTTGCAAACTCCATTCCATACATATATATGGGTAGGTACCAGCTCCAACTCGGTTTTACAGTGAAAACTGCAGGAACTTCAAACCGGCACTAGGAAACAGACTGAGAAAGCAGAGAAAAAGTGTCTCCTGCAACCCGTTCCCTTGGTGCTACATGAACGTACGTATCTCCACTTGCTCAGTTCTGAGAGATAAGTGTGTGTGAAAGCCGTCCTTCACCTAGCTTGTTGGGAACACAAAGTTTCTTTTCAGTTACAAAATCCATTCCATACATATATATGGGGAGGTAAAAGCTCCAACACGGTTTTACAGTGAAAACTGCAGGAACTTCAAACCGGCACTAGGAAACAGACTGAGAAAGCAGAGAAATAGTGTTTCCTGCAACCCGTCCCCTTGGTGCTACATGAACGTACGTCTCTCCATTTGCTCAGTTCTGAGAGATAAGTGTGTGTGAAAGCCGTCCTTCACCTAGCTTGTTGGGAACACAAAGTTTCTTTTCAGTTGCAAACTCCATTCCATACATATATATGGGGAGGTACTAGCTCCAACTCGGTTTTACAGTGAAAACTGCAGGAACTTCAAACCGGCACTAGGAAACAGACTGAGAAAGCAGAGAAAAAGTGTCTCCTGCAACCCGTTCCCTTGGTGCTACATGAACGTACGTATCTCCACTTGCTCAGTTCTGAGAGATAAGTGTGTGTGAAAGCCGTCCTTCACCTAGCTTGTGGGGAACACAAAGTTTCTTTTCAGTTGCAAACTCCATTCCATACATATATATGGGGAGGTACTAACTCCAACTCGGTTTTACAGTGAAAACTGCAGGAACTTCAAACCGGCACTAGGAAACAGACTGAGAAAGCAGAGAAAAAGTGTCTCCTGCAACCCGTTCCCTTGGTGCTACATGAACGTACGTCTCTCCATTTGCTCAGTTCTGAGAGATAAGTGTGTGTGAAAGCCGTCCTTCACCTAGCTTGTTGGGAACACAAAGTTTCTTTTCAGTTGCAAACTCCGTTCCATCCATATATAAGGGGAGGTACCAGCTCCAAATCGGTTTTACAGTGAAAACTGCAGGAACTTCAAACCGGCACTAGGAAACAGACTGAGAAAGCAGAGAAAAAGTGTCTCCTGCAACCCGTTCCCTTGGTGCTAGATGAACGAACGTCTCTCCACTTGCTCAGTTCTGAGAGATATCTGTGTGTGAAAGCCGTACTTCACCTAGCTTGTTGGGAACACAAAGTTTCTTTTCAGTTGCAAACTCCATTCCATACATATATATGGGGAGGTAGAAGCTCCAACTCTGTTTTACAGTGAAAACTGCAGGAACTTCAAACCGGCACTAGGAAACAGACTGAGAAAGCAGAGAAAAAGTGTCTCCTGCAAACCGTTCCCTTGGTGCTAGATCAACGAACGTCTCTCCACCTGCTCAGTTCTGAGAGATAAGTGTGTGTGAAAGCCGTCCTTCACCTAGCTTGTTGGGAACACAAAGTTTCTTTTCAGTTGCAAACTCCATTCCATACATATATATGGGTAGGTACTAGCTCCAACTCGGTTTTACAGTGAAAACTGCAGGAACTTCAAACCGGCACTAGGAAACAGACTGAGAAAGCAGAGAAAAAGTGTCTCCTGCAACCCGTTGCCTTGGTGCTACATGAACGTACGTATCTCCACTTGCTCAGTTCTGAGAGATAAGTGTGTGTGAAAGAGGTCCTTCACCTAGCTTGTTGGGAACACAAAGTTTCTTTTCAGTTACAAAATCCATTCCATACATATATATGGGGAGGTAAAAGCTCCAACACGGTTTTACAGTGAAAACTGCAGGAACTTCAAACCGGCACTAGGAAACAGACTGAGAAAGCAGAGAAATAGTGTTTCCTGCAACCCGTCCCCTTGGTGCTACATGAACGTACGTCTCTCCATTTGCTCAGTTCTGAGAGATAAGTGTGTGTGAAAGCCGTCCTTCACCTAGCTTGTTGGGAACACAAAGTTTCTTTTCAGTTGCAAACTCCATTCCATACATATATATGGGGAGGTACTAGCTCCAACTCGGTTTTACAGTGAAAACTGCAGGAACTTCAAACCGGCACTAGGAAACAGACTGAGAAAGCAGAGAAAAAGTGTCTCCTGCAACCCGTTCCCTTGGTGCTACATGAACGTACGTATCTCCACTTGCTCAGTTCTGAGAGATAAGTGTGTGTGAAAGCCGTCCTTCACCTAGCTTGTGGGGAACACAAAGTTTCTTTTCAGTTGCAAACTCCATTCCATACATATATATGGGGAGGTACTAACTCCAACTCGGTTTTACAGTGAAAACTGCAGGAACTTCAAACCGGCACTAGGAAACAGACTGAGAAAGCAGAGAAAAAGTGTCTCCTGCAACCCGTTCCCTTGGTGCTACATGAACGTACGTCTCTGCATTTGCTCAGTTCTGAGAGATAAGTGTGTGTGAAAGCCGTCCTTCACCTAGCTTGTTGGGAACACAAAGTTTCTTTTCAGTTGCAAACTCCGTTCCATCCATATATAAGGGGAGGTACCAGCTCCAAATCGGTTTTACAGTGAAAACTGCAGGAACTTCAAACCGGCACTAGGAAACAGACTGAGAAAGCAGAGAAAAAGTGTCTCCTGCAACCCGTTCCCTTGGTGCTAGATGAACGAACGTCTCTCCACCTGCTCAGTTCTGAGAGATAAGTGTGTGTGAAAGCCGTCCTTCACCTAGCTTGTTGGGAACACAAAGTTTCTTTTCAGTTGCAAACTCCACTCCATCCATATATATGGGGAGGTACTAGCTCCAACTCGGTTTGAGAGTGAAAACTGCAGGAACTTCAAACCGGCACTAGGAAACAGACTGAGAAAGCAGAGAAAAAGTGGCTCCTGCAAACCTTTCCCTTGGTGCTAGATGAACGAACGTCTCTGCACCTGCTCAGTTCTGAGAGATAAGTGTGTGTGAAAGCCGTCCTTCACCTAGCTTGTTGGGAACACAAAGTTTCTTTTCAGTTGCAAACTCCACTCCATCCATATATATGGGGAGGTACTAGCTCCAACTCGGTTTGAGAGTGAAAACTGCAGGAACTTCAAACCGGCACTAGGAAACAGACTGAGAAAGCAGAGATAAAGTGTCTCATGCAACCCGATCCCTTGGTGCTAGATGAACGAACGTCTCTCCACTTGCTCAGTTCTGAGAGATAAGTGTGTGTGAAAGCCGTCCTTCACCTAGCTTGTTGGGAACACAAAGTTTCTTTTCAGTTGCAAACTCCATTCCATACATATATATGGGTAGGTACTAGCTCCAACTCGGTTTTACAGTGAAAACTGCAGGAACTTCAAACCGGCACTAGGAAACAGACTGAGAAAGCAGAGAAAAATTGTCTCCTGCCACAAGTTCCCTTGGTGCTAGATGAACGAATGTTTCTCCACCTGCTCAGTTCTGAGAGATAAGTGTGTGTGAAAGCCGTCCTTCACTTAGCTTGTTGGGAACACAAAGTTTCTTTTCAGTTGCAAATTCCACTCCATCCATATATATGGGGAGGTATTATCTCCAACAAGGTTTGACAGTGAAAACTGCAGGAACTTCAAACCGGCACTAGGAAACAGTCTGAGAAAGCAGAGAAAATGTGTCTCCTGCAACAAGTTCCCTTGGTGCTAGATGAACGAACGTCTCTCCACTTGCTCAGTTCTGAGAGATATCTGTGTGTGAAAGCCGTCCTTCACCTAGCTTGTTGGGAACACAAAGTTTCTTTTCAGTTGCAAACTCCATTCCATACATATATATGGGGAGGTAGAAGCTCCAACTCTGTTTTACAGTGAAAACTGCAGGAACTTCAAACCGGCACTAGGAAACAGACTGAGAAAGCAGAGAAAAAGTGTCTCCTGCAAACCGTTCCCTTGGTGCTAGATCAACGAACGTCTCTCCACCTGCTCAGTTCTGAGAGTTAAGTGTGTGTGAAAGCCGTCCTTCACCTAGCTTGTTGGGAACACAAAGTTTCTTTTCAGTTGCAAACTCCATTCCATACATATATATGGGTAGGTACTAGCTCCAACTCGGTTTTACAGTGAAAACTGCAGGAACTTCAAACCGGCACTAGGAAACAGACTGAGAAAGCAGAGAAAAAGTGTCTCCTGCAACCCGTTCCCTTGGTGCTACATGAACGTACGTATCTCCACTTGCTCAGTTCTGAGAGATAAGTGTGTGTGAAAGCCGTCCTTCACCTAGCTTGTTGGGAACACAAAGTTTCTTTTCAGTTACAAAATCCATTCCATACATATATATGGGGAGGTAAAAGCTCCAACACGGTTTTACAGTGAAAACTGCAGGAACTTCAAACCGGCACTAGGAAACAGACTGAGAAAGCAGAGAAATAGTGTTTCCTGCAACCCGTCCCCTTGGTGCTACATGAACGTACGTCTCTCCATTTGCTCAGTTCTGAGAGATAAGTGTGTGTGAAAGCCGTCCTTCACCTAGCTTGTTGGGAACACAAAGTTTCTTTTCAGTTGCAAACTCCATTCCATCCATATATAAGGGGAGGTACTAGCTCCAACTCGGTTTTACAGTGGAAACGGCAGGAACTTCAAACCGGCACTAGGAAACAGACTGAGAAAGCAGAGAAAAAGTGTCTCCTGCAACCCTTTCCCTTGGTGCTAGGTGAACGAACGTCTCTCCACTTGCTCAGTTCTGAGAGATAAGTGTGTGTGAAAGCCGTACTTCAACTTGCTTGTTGGGAACACAAAGTTTCTTTCCAGTTGAAAACTCCATTCCATACATATATATAGGGAGGTACTAGCTCCAACTCGGTTTGACAGTGAAAACTGCAGGAACTTCAAACCGGCACTAGGAAAGAGACTGAGAAAGCAGAGAAATAGTGTCTCCTGCAACCCGTTCCCTTGGTGCTAGATGAACGAACTTCTCTGCACTTGCTAAGTTCTGAGAGATAAGTGTGTGTGAAAGCCGTCCTTCACCTAGCTTTTTGGGAACACAAAGTTTCTTTTCAGTTGCAAACTCCATTCCATACATATATATTTGGAGGTAGAAGCTCCAACTCGGTTTTACAGTGAATACTGCAGGAACTTCAAACCGGCACTAGGAAACAGACTGAGAAAGCAGAGAAAAAGTGTCTCCTGCAACCCGTTCCCTTGGTGCTAGATGAACGAACGTCTCTCCACTTGCTCAGTTCTGAGAGATAAGTGTGTGTGAAAGCCGTTCTTCACCTAGCTTGTTGGGAACACAAAGTTTCTTTTCAGTTGCAAACTCCATTCCATACATATATATTTGGAGGTAGAAGCTCCAACTCGGTTTTACAGTGAAAACTGCAGGAACTTCAAACCGGAACTAGGAAACAGTCTGAGAAAGCAGAGAAAAAGTGCCTCCTGCAACCCGTTCCCTTGGTGCTAGATGAACGAACGTCTCTCCACTTGCTCAGTTCTGAGAGATAAGTGTGTGTGAAAGCCGTCCTTCACCTAGCTTGTTGGGAACACAAAGTTTCTTTTCAGTTGCAAACTCCATTCCATACATATATATGGGGAGGTACAAGCTAAAACTCGGTTTTACAGTGAAAACTGCAGGAACTTCAAACCGGCACTAGGAAACAGACTGAGAAAGCAGAGAAAAAGTGTCTCCTGCAACCTGTTCCCTTGGTGCTAGATGAAGGAACGTCTCTCCACTTGCTCAGTTCTGAGAGATAAGTGTGTGTGAAAAACGTCCTTCACCTAGCTTGTTGGGAACACAAGGTTTCTTTTCAGTTGCAAACTCCATTCCATACATATATATGGGGAGGTACAAGCTCCAACTCGGTTTTACAGTGAAAACTGCAGGAACTTCAAACCGGCACTAGGAAACAGTCTGAGAAAGCAGAGAAAAAGTGTCTCCTGCAACCCGTTCCCTTGGTGCTAGATGAACGAACGTCTCTCCACTTGCTCAGTTCTGAGAGATAAGTGTGTGTGAAAGCCGTCCTTCACCTAGCTTGTTGGGAACACAAAGTTTCTTTTCAGTTGCAAACTCCATTCCATACATATATATGGGGAGGTACTAGCTCCAACTCGGTTTGACAGTGAAAACTGCAGGAACTTCAAACCGGCACTAGGAAACAGACTGAGAAAGCAGAGAAAAAGTGTCTCCTGCAACCCGTTCCCTTGGTGCTAGATGAACGAACGTCTCTCCACTTGCTCAGTTCTGAGAGATAAGTGTGTGTGAAAGCCGTCCTTCACCTAGCTTGTTGGGAACACAAAGTTTCTTTTCAGTTTCAAACTCCATTCCATACATATATATGGGGAGGTACTAGCTCCAACTCGGTTTTACAGTGAAAACTGCAGGAACTTCAAACCGGCACTAGGAAACAGACTGAGAAAGCAGAGAAAAAGTGTCTCCTGCAACCCGTTCCCTTGGTGCTAGATGAACGAACGTCTCTCCACTTGCTCAGTTCTGAGAGATAAGTGTGTGTGAAAGCCGTCCTTCACCTAGCTTGTTGGGAACACAAAGTTTCTTTTCAGTTGCAAACTCCATTCCATACATATATATTTGGAGGTAGAAGCTCCAACTCGGTTTTACAGTGAATACTACAGGAACTTCAAACCGGCACTAGGAAACAGACTGAGAAAGCAGAGAAAAAGTGTCTCCTGCAACCCGTTCCCTTGGTGCTAGATGAACGAACGTCTCTCCACTTGCTCAGTTCTGAGAGATAAGTGTGTGTGAAAGCCGTCCTTCACCTAGCTTGTTGGGAACACAAAGTTTCTTTTCAGTTGCAAACTCCATTCCTTACATATATATGGGGAGGTACTAGCTCCAACTCTGTTTTAAAGTGAAAACTGCAGGAACTTCAAACCGGCACTAGGAAACAGACTGAGAAAGCAGAGAAAAAGTGTCTCCTGCAACCCGTTCCCTTGGTGCTAGATGAACGAACGTCTCTCCACTTGCTCAGTTCTGAGAGATAAGTGTGTGTGAAAGCCGTCCTTCACCTAGCTTTTTGGGAACACAAAGTTTCTTTTCAGTTGCAAACTCCATTCCATACATATATATTTGGAGGTAGAAGCTCCAACTCGGTTTTACAGTGAAAACTGCAGGAACTTCACACCGGCACTAGGAAACAGTCTGAGAAAGCAGAGAAAAAGTGCCTCCTGCAACCCGTTCCCTTGGTGCTAGATGAACGAACGTCTCTCCACTTGCTCAGTTCTGAGAGATAAGTGTGTGTGAAAGCCGTCCTTCACCTAGCTTGTTGGGAACACAAAGTTTCTTTTCAGTTGCAAACTCCATTCCATACATATATATGGGGAGGTACAAGCTTCAACTCGGTTTTACAGTGAAAACTGCAGGAACTTCAAACCGGCACAAGGAAACAGACTGAGAAAGCAGAGAAAAAGTGTCTCCTGCAACCCGTTCCCTTGGTGCTAGAAGAACGAACGTCTCTCCACTTGCTCAGTTCTGAGAGATAAGTGTGTGTGAAAGCCGTCCTTCACCTAGCTTGTTGGGAACACAAAGTTTCTTTTCAGTTGCAAACCCCATTCCATACATATATATGGTGAGGTACAAGCTCCAACTCGGTTTTACAGTGAAAACTGCAGGAACTTCAAACCGGCACTAGGAAACAGACTGAGAAAGCAGAGAAAAAGTGTCTCCTGCAACCCGTTCCCTTGGTGCTAGATGAACGAACGTCTCTCCACTTGCTCAGTTCTGAGAGATAAGTGTGTGTGAAAGCCGTCCTTCACCTAGCTTGTTGGGAACACAAAGTTTCTTTTCAGTTGCAAACTCCATTCCATACATATATATGGGGAGGTACAAGCTCCAACTCGGTTTTACAGTGAAAACTGCAGGAACTTCAAACCGGCACTAGGAAACAGACTGAGAAAGCAGAGAAAAAGTGTCTCCTGCAACCCGTTCCCTTGGTGCTAGATGAACGAACGTCTCTCCACTTGCTCAGTTCTGAGAGATAAGTGTGTGTGAAAGCCGTACTTCACCTAGCTTTTTGGGAACACAAAGTTTCTTTTCAGTTGCAAACTCCATTCCATACATATATATTTGGAGGTAGAAGCTCCAACTCGGTTTTACAGTGAAAACTGCAGGAACTTCAAACCGGCACTAGGAAACAGACTGAGAAAGCAGAGAAAAAGTGTCTCCTGCAACCCGTTCCCTTGGTGCTAGATGAACGAACGTCTCTCCACTTGCTCAGTTCTGAGAGATAAGTGTGTGTGAAAGCCGTCCTTCACCTAGCTTGTTGGGAACACAAAGTTTCTTTTCAGTTGCAAACTCCATTCCATACATATATATTTGGAGGTAGAAGCTCCAACTCGGTTTTACAGTGAATACTACAGGAACTTCAAACCGGCACTAGGAAACAGACTGAGAAAGCAGAGAAATAGTGTCTCCTGCAACCCGTTCCCTTGGTGCTAGATGAACGAACGTCTCTCCACTTGCTCAGTTCTGAGAGATATGTGTGTGTGAAAGCCGTACTTCACCTAGCTTTTTGGGAACACAAAGTTTCTTTTCAGTTGCAAACTCCATTCCATACATATATATTTGGAGGTAGAAGCTCCAACTCGGTTTTACAGTGAAAACTGCAGGAACTTCAAACCGGCACTAGGAAACAGTCTGAGAAAGCAGAGAAAAAGTGTCTCCTGCAACCCGTTCCCTTGGTGCTAGATGAACGAACGTCTCTCCACTTGCTCAGTTCTGAGAGATAAGTGTGTGTGAAAGCCGTCCTTCACCTAGCTTGTTGGGAACACAAAGTTTCTTTTCAGTTGCAAACTCCATTCCATACATATATATGGGGAGGTAGTAGCTCCAACACGGTTTTACTGTGGAAACTGCAAGAACTTCAAACGGGCACTAGGAAACAGACTGAGAAAGCAGAGAAAAAGTGTCTCCTGCAACTCGTTCCCTTGGTGCTAGATGAACGAACGTTTCTCCACTTGCTAAGTTCTGAGAGATTAGTGTGTGTGAAAGCCGTCCTTCACCTAGCTTGTTGGGAACACAAAGTTTCTTTTCAGTTGCAAACTCCATTCCATACATATATATGGGGAGGTTGAAGCTCCAACTCGGTTTTACAGTGAAAACTGCAGGAACTTCACACCGGCACTAGGAAACAGACTGAGAAAGCAGAGAAAAATTGTCTCCTGCAAACCGTTCCCTTGGTCCTAGATGAACGAACGTCTCTCCACCTGCTCAGTTCTGAGAGATAAGTGTGTGTAAAAGCCGTCCTTCACCTAGCTTGTTGGGAAAACAAAGTTTCTTTTCAGTTGCAAACTCCATTCCATACATATATATGGGGAGGTACTAGCTCCAACTCGGTTTTACAGTGAAAACTGCAGGAACTTCAAACCGGCACTAGGAAACAGACTGAGAAAGCAGAGAAAAAGTGTCTCCTGCAACCCGTTCCCTTGGTGCTACATGAACGTACGTATCTCCACTTGCTCAGTTCTGAGAGATAAGTGTGTGTGAAAGCCGTCCTTCACCTAGCTTGTGGGGAACACAAAGTTTCTTTTCAGTTGCAAACTCCATTCCATACATATATATGGGGAGGTACTAACTCCAACTCGGTTTTACAGTGAAAACTGCAGGAACTTCAAACCGGCACTAGGAAACAGACTGAGAAAGCAGAGAAAAAGTGTCTCCTGCAACCCGTTCCCTTGGTGCTACATGAACGTACGTCTCTCCATTTGCTCAGTTCTGAGAGATAAGTGTGTGTGAAAGCCGTCCTTCACCTAGCTTGTTGGGAACACAAAGTTTCTTTTCAGTTGCAAACTCCGTTCCATCCATATATAAGGGGAGGTACCAGCTCCAAATCGGTTTTACAGTGAAAACTGCAGGAACTTCAAACCGGCACTAGGAAACAGACTGAGAAAGCAGAGAAAAAGTGTCTCCTGCAACCCGTTCCCTTGGTGCTAGATGAACGAACGTCTCTCCACCTGCTCAGTTCTGAGAGATAAGTGTGTGTGAAAGCCGTCCTTCACCTAGCTTGTTGGGAACACAAAGTTTCTTTTCAGTTGCAAACTCCATTCCATACATATATATGGGGAGGTACAAGCTCCAACTCGGTTTTACAGTGAAAACTGCAGGAACTTCAAACCGGCACTAGGAAACAGACTGAGAAAGCAGAGAAAAAGTGTCTCCTGCAACCCGTTCCCTTGGTGCTAGATGAACGAACGTCTCTCCACTTGCTCAGTTCTGAGAGATAAGTGTGTGTGAAAGCCGTACTTCACCTAGCTTTTTGGGAACACAAAGTTTCTTTTCAGTTGCAAACTCCATTCCATACATATATATTTGGAGGTAGAAGCTCCAACTCGGTTTTACAGTGAAAACTGCAGGAACTTCAAACCGGCACTAGGAAACAGACTGAGAAAGCAGAGAAAAAGTGTCTCCTGCAACCCGTTCCCTTGGTGCTAGATGAACGAACGTCTCTCCACTTGCTCAGTTCTGAGAGATAAGTGTGTGTGAAAGCCGTCCTTCACCTAGCTTGTTGGGAACACAAAGTTTCTTTTCAGTTGCAAACTCCATTCCATACATATATATTTGGAGGTAGAAGCTCCAACTCGGTTTTACAGTGAATACTACAGGAACTTCAAACCGGCACTAGGAAACAGACTGAGAAAGCAGAGAAATAGTGTCTCCTGCAACCCGTTCCCTTGGTGCTAGATGAACGAACGTCTCTCCACTTGCTCAGTTCTGAGAGATATGTGTGTGTGAAAGCCGTACTTCACCTAGCTTTTTGGGAACACAAAGTTTCTTTTCAGTTGCAAACTCCATTCCATACATATATATTTGGAGGTAGAAGCTCCAACTCGGTTTTACAGTGAAAACTGCAGGAACTTCAAACCGGCACTAGGAAACAGTCTGAGAAAGCAGAGAAAAAGTGTCTCCTGCAACCCGTTCCCTTGGTGCTAGATGAACGAACGTCTCTCCACTTGCTCAGTTCTGAGAGATAAGTGTGTGTGAAAGCCGTCCTTCACCTAGCTTGTTGGGAACACAAAGTTTCTTTTCAGTTGCAAACTCCATTCCATACATATATATGGGGAGGTACTAGCTCCAACACGGTTTTACTGTGGAAACTGCAAGAACTTCAAACGGGCACTAGGAAACAGACTGAGAAAGCAGAGAAAAAGTGTCTCCTGCAACTCGTTCCCTTGGTGCTAGATGAACGAACGTTTCTCCACTTGCTCAGTTCTGAGAGATTAGTGTGTGTGAAAGCCGTCCTTCACCTAGCTTGTTGGGAACACAAAGTTTCTTTTCAGTTGCAAACTCCATTCCATACATATATATGGGGAGGTTGAAGCTCCAACTCGGTTTTACAGTGAAAACTGCAGGAACTTCACACCGGCACTAGGAAACAGACTGAGAAAGCAGAGAAAAATTGTCTCCTGCAAACCGTTCCCTTGGTCCTAGATGAACGAACGTCTCTCCACCTGCTCAGTTCTGAGAGATAAGTGTGTGTAAAAGCCGTCCTTCACCTAGCTTGTTGGGAACACAAAGTTTCTTTTCAGTTGCAAACTCCATTCCATACATATATATGGGGAGGTACTAGCTCCAACTCGGTTTTACAGTGAAAACTGCAGGAACTTCAAACCGGCACTAGGAAACAGACTGAGAAAGCAGAGAAAAAGTGTCTCCTGCAACCCGTTCCCTTGGTGCTACATGAACGTACGTATCTCCACTTGCTCAGTTCTGAGAGATAAGTGTGTGTGAAAGCCGTCCTTCACCTAGCTTGTGGGGAACACAAAGTTTCTTTTCAGTTGCAAACTCCATTCCATACATATATATGGGGAGGTACTAACTCCAACTCGGTTTTACAGTGAAAACTGCAGGAACTTCAAACCGGCACTAGGAAACAGACTGAGAAAGCAGAGAAAAAGTGTCTCCTGCAACCCGTTCCCTTGGTGCTACATGAACGTACGTCTCTCCATTTGCTCAGTTCTGAGAGATAAGTGTGTGTGAAAGCCGTCCTTCACCTAGCTTGTTGGGAACACAAAGTTTCTTTTCAGTTGCAAACTCCGTTCCATCCATATATAAGGGGAGGTACCAGCTCCAAATCGGTTTTACAGTGAAAACTGCAGGAACTTCAAACCGGCACTAGGAAACAGACTGAGAAAGCAGAGAAAAAGTGGCTCCTGCAAACCTTTCCCTTGGTGCTAGATGAACGAACGTCTCTGCACCTGCTCAGTTCTGAGAGATAAGTGTGTGTGAAAGCCGTCCTTCACCTAGCTTGTTGGGAACACAAAGTTTCTTTTCAGTTGCAAACTCCACTCCATCCATATATATGGGGAGGTACTAGCTCCAACTCGGTTTGAGAGTGAAAACTGCAGGAACTTCAAACCGGCACTAGGAAACAGACTGAGAAAGCAGAGATAAAGTGTCTCATGCAACCCGATCCCTTGGTGCTAGATGAACGAACGTCTCTCCACTTGCTCAGTTCTGAGAGATAAGTGTGTGTGAAAGCCGTCCTTCACCTAGCTTGTTGGGAACACAAAGTTTCTTTTCAGTTGCAAACTCCATTCCATACATATATATGGGTAGGTACTAGCTCCAACTCGGTTTTACAGTGAAAACTGCAGGAACTTCAAACCGGCACTAGGAAACAGACTGAGAAAGCAGAGAAAAATTGTCTCCTGCCACAAGTTCCCTTGGTGCTAGATGAACGAATGTTTCTCCACCTGCTCAGTTCTGAGAGATAAGTGTGTGTGAAAGCCGTCCTTCACTTAGCTTGTTGGGAACACAAAGTTTCTTTTCAGTTGCAAATTCCACTCCATCCATATATATGGGGAGGTATTATCTCCAACAAGGTTTGACAGTGAAAACTGCAGGAACTTCAAACCGGCACTAGGAAACAGTCTGAGAAAGCAGAGAAAATGTGTCTCCTGCAACAAGTTCCCTTGGTGCTAGATGAACGAACGTCTCTCCACTTGCTCAGTTCTGAGAGATATCTGTGTGTGAAAGCCGTCCTTCACCTAGCTTGTTGGGAACACAAAGTTTCTTTTCAGTTGCAAACTCCATTCCATACATATATATGGGGAGGTAGAAGCTCCAACTCTGTTTTACAGTGAAAACTGCAGGAACTTCAAACCGGCACTAGGAAACAGACTGAGAAAGCAGAGAAAAAGTGTCTCCTGCAAACCGTTCCCTTGGTGCTAGATCAACGAACGTCTCTCCACCTGCTCAGTTCTGAGAGATAAGTGTGTGTGAAAGCCGTCCTTCACCTAGCTTGTTGGGAACACAAAGTTTCTTTTCAGTTGCAAACTCCATTCCATACATATATATGGGTAGGTACTAGCTCCAACTCGGTTTTACAGTGAAAACTGCAGGAACTTCAAACCGGCACTAGGAAACAGACTGAGAAAGCAGAGAAAAAGTGTCTCCTGCAACCCGTTCCCTTGGTGGTAGATGAACGTACGTATCTCCACTTGCTCAGTTCTGAGAGATAAGTGTGTGTGAAAGCCGTCCTTCACCTAGCTTGTTGGGAACACAAAGTTTCTTTTCAGTTACAAAATCCATTCCATACATATATATGGGGAGGTAAAATCTCCAACACGGTTTTACAGTGAAAACTGCAGGAACTTCAAACCGGCACTAGGAAACAGACTGAGAAAGCAGAGAAATAGTGTTTCCTGCAACCCGTCCCCTTGGTGCTACATGAACGTACGTCTCTCCATTTGCTCAGTTCTGAGAGATAAGTGTGTGTGAAAGCCGTCCTTCACCTAGCTTGTTGGGAACACAAAGTTTCTTTTCAGTTGCAAACTCCATTCCATCCATATATAAGGAGAGGTACTAGCTCCAACTCGGTTTTACAGTGGAAACGGCAGGAACTTCAAACCGGCACTAGGAAACAGACTGAGAAAGCAGAGAAAAAGTGTCTCCTGCAACCCGTTCCCTTGGTGCTAAATGAACGAATGTCTCTCCACCTGCTCAGTTCTGAGAGATAAGTGTGTGTGAAAGCCGTCCTTCACCTAGCTTGTTGGGAGCACAAAATTTCTTTTCAGTTGCAAACTCCACTCCATCCATATATATGGGGAGGTACTTGCTCCAAATCGGTTTTACAGTGAAAAACGGCAGGAACTTCAAACCGGCACTAGGAAACAGACTGAGAAAGCAGAGAAAAAGTGTCTCCTGCAACCCTTTCCCTTGGTGCTAGGTGAACGAACGTCTCTCCACTTGCTCAGTTCTGAGAGATAAGTGTGTGTGAAAGCCGTACTTCAACTTGCTTGTTGGGAACACAAAGTTTCTTTCCAGTTGAAAACTCCATTCCATACATATATATGGGGAGGTACAAGCTCCAACTCGGTTTGACAGTGAAAACTGCAGGAACTTCAAACCGGCACTAGGAAAGAGACTGAGAAAGCAGAGAAATAGTGTCTCCTGCAACCCGTTCCCTTGGTGCTGGATGAACGAAATTCTCTGCACTTGCTAAGTTCTGAGAGATAAGTGTGTGTGAAAGCCGTCCTTCACCTAGCTTGTTGGGAACACAAAGTTTCTTTTCAGTTGCAAACTCCATTCCATACATATATATTTGGAGGTAGAAGCTCAAACTCGGTTTTACAGTGAAAACTGCAGGAACTTCAAACCGGCACTAGGAAACAGTCTGAGAAAGCAGAGAAAAAGTGCCTCCTGCAACCCGTTCCCTTGGTGCTAGATGAACGAACGTCTCTCCACTTGCTCAGTTCTGAGAGATAAGTGTGTGTGAAAGCCGTCCTTCACCTAGCTTGTTGGGAACACAAAGTTTCTTTTCAGTTGCAAACTCCATTCCATACATATATATGGGGAGGTACAAGCTAAAACTCGGTTTTACAGTGAAAACTGCAGGAACTTCAAACCGGCACTAGGAAACAGACTGAGAAAGCAGAGAAAAAGTGTCTCATGCAACCCGTTCCCTTGGTGCTAGATGAAGGAACGTCTCTCCACTTGCTCAGTTCTGAGAGATAAGTGTGTGTGAAAAACGTCCTTCACCTAGCTTGTTGGGAACACAAGGTTTCTTTTCAGTTGCAAACTCCATTCCATACATATATATGGGGAGGTACAAGCTCCAACTCGGTTTTACAGTGAAAACTGCAGGAACTTCAAGCCGGCACTAGGAAACAGTCTGAGAAAGCAGAGAAAAAGTGTCTCCTGCAACCCGTTCCCTTGGTGCTAGATGAACGAACGTCTCTCCACTTGCTCAGTTCTGAGAGATAAGTGTGTGTGAAAGCCGTCCTTCACCTAGCTTGTTGGGAACACAAAGTTTCTTTTCAGTTGCAAACTCCATTCCATACATATATATGGGGAGGTACAAGCTCCAACTCGGTTTGACAGTGAAAACTGCAGGAACTTCAAACCGGCACTAGGAAACAGACTGAGAAAGCAGAGAAAAAGTGTCTCCTGCAACCCGTTCCCTTGGTGCTAGATGAACGAACGTCTCTCCACTTGCTCAGTTCTGAGAGATAAGTGTGTGTGAAAGCCGTCCTTCACCTAGCTTGTTGGGAACACAAAGTTTCTTTTCAGTTTCAAACTCCATTCCATACATATATATGGGGAGGTACTAGCTCCAACTCGGTTTTACAGTGAAAACTGCAGGAACTTCAAACCGGCACTAGGAAACAGACTGAGAAAGCAGAGAAAAAGTGTCTCCTGCAACCCGTTCCCTTGGTGGTAGATGAACGTACGTATCTCCACTTGCTCAGTTCTGAGAGATAAGTGTGTGTGAAAGCCGTCCTTCACCTAGCTTGTTGGGAACACAAAGTTTCTTTTCAGTTACAAAATCCATTCCATACATATATATGGGGAGGTAAAATCTCCAACACGGTTTTACAGTGAAAACTGCAGGAACTTCAAACCGGCACTAGGAAACAGACTGAGAAAGCAGAGAAATAGTGTTTCCTGCAACCCGTCCCCTTGGTGCTACATGAACGTACGTCTCTCCATTTGCTCAGTTCTGAGAGATAAGTGTGTGTGAAAGCCGTCCTTCACCTAGCTTGTTGGGAACACAAAGTTTCTTTTCAGTTGCAAACTCCATTCCATCCATATATAAGGAGAGGTACTAGCTCCAACTCGGTTTTACAGTGGAAACGGCAGGAACTTCAAACCGGCACTAGGAAACAGACTGAGAAAGCAGAGAAAAAGTGTCTCCTGCCACCCGTTCCCTTGGTGCTAAATGAACGAATGTCTCTCCACCTGCTCAGTTCTGAGAGATAAGTGTGTGTGAAAGCCGTCCTTCACCTAGCTTGTTGGGAGCACAAAATTTCTTTTCAGTTGCAAACTCCACTCCATCCATATATATGGGGAGGTACTTGCTCCAAATCGGTTTTACAGTGAAAAACGGCAGGAACTTCAAACCGGCACTAGGAAACAGACTGAGAAAGCAGAGAAAAAGTGTCTCCTGCAACCCTTTCCCTTGGTGCTAGGTGAACGAACGTCTCTCCACTTGCTCAGTTCTGAGAGATAAGTGTGTGTGAAAGCCGTACTTCAACTTGCTTGTTGGGAACACAAAGTTTCTTTCCAGTTGAAAACTCCATTCCATACATATATATAGGGAGGTACAAGCTCCAACTCGGTTTGACAGTGAAAACTGCAGGAACTTCAAACCGGCACTAGGAAAGAGACTGAGAAAGCAGAGAAATAGTGTCTCCTGCAACCCGTTCCCTTGGTGCTGGATGAACGAAATTCTCTGCACTTGCTAAGTTCTGAGAGATAAGTGTGTGTGAAAGCCGTCCTTCACCTAGCTTGTTGGGAACACAAAGTTTCTTTTCAGTTGCAAACTCCATTCCATACATATATATTTGGAGGTAGAAGCTCAAACTCGGTTTTACAGTGAAAACTGCAGGAACTTCAAACCGGCACTAGGAAACAGTCTGAGAAAGCAGAGAAAAAGTGCCTCCTGCAACCCGTTCCCTTGGTGCTAGATGAACGAACGTCTCTCCACTTGCTCAGTTCTGAGAGATAAGTGTGTGTGAAAGCCGTCCTTCACCTAGCTTGTTGGGAACACAAAGTTTCTTTTCAGTTGCAAACTCCATTCCATACATATATATGGGGAGGTACAAGCTAAAACTCGGTTTTACAGTGAAAACTGCAGGAACTTCAAACCGGCACTAGGAAACAGACTGAGAAAGCAGAGAAAAAGTGTCTCATGCAACCCGTTCCCTTGGTGCTAGATGAAGGAACGTCTCTCCACTTGCTCAGTTCTGAGAGATAAGTGTGTGTGAAAAACGTCCTTCACCTAGCTGGTTGGGAACACAAGGTTTCTTTTCAGTTGCAAACTCCATTCCATACATATATATGGGGAGGTACAAGCTCCAACTCGGTTTTACAGTGAAAACTGCAGGAACTTCAAGCCGGCACTAGGAAACAGTCTGAGAAAGCAGAGAAAAAGTGTCTCCTGCAACCCGTTCCCTTGGTGCTAGATGAACGAACGTCTCTCCACTTGCTCAGTTCTGAGAGATAAGTGTGTGTGAAAGCCGTCCTTCACCTAGCTTGTTGGGAACACAAAGTTTCTTTTCAGTTGCAAACTCCATTCCATACATATATATGGGGAGGTACAAGCTAAAACTCGGTTTTACAGTGAAAACTGCAGGAACTTCAAACCGGCACTAGGAAACAGACTGAGAAAGCAGAGAAAAAGTGTCTCCTGCAACCCGTTCCCTTGGTGCTAGATGAAGGAACGTCTCTCCACTTGCTCAGTTCTGAGAGATAAGTGTGTGTGAAAAACGTCCTTCACCTAGCTTGTTGGGAACACAAGGTTTCTTTTCAGTTGCAAACTCCATTCCATACATATATATGGGGAGGTACAAGCTCCAACTCGGTTTTACAGTGAAAACTGCAGGAACTTCAAACCGGCACTAGGAAACAGTCTGAGAAAGCAGAGAAAAAGTGTCTCCTGCAACCCGTTCCCTTGGTGCTAGATGAACGAACGTCTCTCCACTTGCTCAGTTCTGAGAGATAAGTGTGTGTGAAAGCCGTCCTTCACCTAGCTTGTTGGGAACACAAAGTTTCTTTTCAGTTGCAAACTCCATTCCATACATATATATGGGGAGGTACAAGCTCCAACTCGGTTTGACAGTGAAAACTGCAGGAACTTCAAACCGGCACTAGGAAACAGACTGAGAAAGCAGAGAAAAAGTGTCTCCTGCAACCCGTTCCCTTGGTGCTAGATGAAGGAACGTCTCTCCACTTGCTCAGTTCTGAGAGATAAGTGTGTGTGAAAAACGTCCTTCACCTAGCTGGTTGGGAACACAAGGTTTCTTTTCAGTTGCAAACTCCATTCCATACATATATATGGGGAGGTACAAGCTCCAACTCGGTTTTACAGTGAAAACTGCAGGAACTTCAAGCCGGCACTAGGAAACAGTCTGAGAAAGCAGAGAAAAAGTGTCTCCTGCAACCCGTTCCCTTGGTGCTAGATGAACGAACGTCTCTCCACTTGCTCAGTTCTGAGAGATAAGTGTGTGTGAAAGCCGTCCTTCACCTAGCTTGTTGGGAACACAAAGTTTCTTTTCAGTTGCAAACTCCATTCCATACATATATATGGGGAGGTACAAGCTAAAACTCGGTTTTACAGTGAAAACTGCAGGAACTTCAAACCGGCACTAGGAAACAGACTGAGAAAGCAGAGAAAAAGTGTCTCCTGCAACCCGTTCCCTTGGTGCTAGATGAAGGAACGTCTCTCCACTTGCTCAGTTCTGAGAGATAAGTGTGTGTGAAAAACGTCCTTCACCTAGCTTGTTGGGAACACAAGGTTTCTTTTCAGTTGCAAACTCCATTCCATACATATATATGGGGAGGTACAAGCTCCAACTCGGTTTTACAGTGAAAACTGCAGGAACTTCAAACCGGCACTAGGAAACAGTCTGAGAAAGCAGAGAAAAAGTGTCTCCTGCAACCCGTTCCCTTGGTGCTAGATGAACGAACGTCTCTCCACTTGCTCAGTTCTGAGAGATAAGTGTGTGTGAAAGCCGTCCTTCACCTAGCTTGTTGGGAACACAAAGTTTCTTTTCAGTTGCAAACTCCATTCCATACATATATATGGGGAGGTACAAGCTCCAACTCGGTTTGACAGTGAAAACTGCAGGAACTTCAAACCGGCACTAGGAAACAGACTGAGAAAGCAGAGAAAAAGTGTCTCCTGCAACCCGTTCCCTTGGTGCTAGATGAACGAACGTCTCTCCACTTGCTCAGTTCTGAGAGATAAGTGTGTGTGAAAGCCGTCCTTCACCTAGCTTGTTGGGAACACAAAGTTTCTTTTCAGTTGCAAACTCCATTCCATACATATATATGGGGAGGTACTAGCTCCAACTCGGTTTTACAGTGAAAACTGCAGGAACTTCAAACCGGCACTAGGAAACAGACTGAGAAAGCAGAGAAAAAGTGTCTCCTGCAACCCGTTCCCTTGGTGCTAGATGAACGAACGTCTCTCCACTTGCTCAGTTCTGAGAGATAAGTGTGTGTGAAAGCCGTCCTTCACCTAGCTTGTTGGGAACACAAAGTTTCTTTTCAGTTGCAAACTCCATTCCATACATATATATGGGGAGGTACAAGCTCCAACTCGGTTTTACAGTGAATACTACAGGAACTTCAAACCGGCACTAGGAAACAGACTGAGAAAGCAGAGAAAAAGTGTCTCCTGCAACCCGTTCCCTTGGTGCTAGATGAACGAACGTCTCTCCACTTGCTCAGTTCTGAGATAAGTGTGTGTGAAAGCCGTCCTTCACCTAGCTTGTTGGGAACACAAAGTTTCTTTTCAGTTGCAAACTCCATTCCATACATATATATTTGGAGGTAGAAGCTCCAACTCGGTTTTACAGTGAAAACTGCAGGAACTTCAAACCGGCACTAGGAAACAGTCTGAGAAAGCAGAGAAAAAGTGCCTCCTGCAACCCGTTCCCTTGGTGCTAGATGAACGAACGTCTCTCCACTTGCTCAGTTCTGAGAGATAAGTGTGTGTGAAAGCCGTCCTTCACCTAGCTTGTTGGGAACACAAAGTTTCTTTTCAGTTGCAAACTCCATTCCATACATATATATGGGGAGGTACAAGCTAAAACTCGGTTTTACAGTGAAAACTGCAGGAACTTCAAACCGGCACTAGGAAACAGACTGAGAAAGCAGAGAAAAAGTGTCTCCTGCAACCCGTTCCCTTGGTGCTAGATGAAGGAACGTCTCTCCACTTGCTCAGTTCTGAGAGATAAGTGTGTGTGAAAAACGTCCTTCACCTAGCTTGTTGGGAACACAAGGTTTCTTTTCAGTTGCAAACTCCATTCCATACATATATATGGGGAGGTACAAGCTCCAACTCGGTTTTACAGTGAAAACTGCAGGAACTTCAAACCGGCACTAGGAAACAGTCTGAGAAAGCAGAGAAAAAGTGTCTCCTGCAACCCGTTCCCTTGGTGCTAGATGAACGAACGTCTCTCCACTTGCTCAGTTCTGAGAGATAAGTGTGTGTGAAAGCCGTCCTTCACCTAGCTTGTTGGGAACACAAAGTTTCTTTTCAGTTGCAAACTCCATTCCATACATATATATGGGGAGGTACAAGCTCCAACTCGGTTTGACAGTGAAAACTGCAGGAACTTCAAACCGGCACTAGGAAACAGACTGAGAAAGCAGAGAAAAAGTGTCTCCTGCAACCCGTTCCCTTGGTGCTAGATGAACGAACGTCTCTCCACTTGCTCAGTTCTGAGAGATAAGTGTGTGTGAAAGCCGTCCTTCACCTAGCTTGTTGGGAACACAAAGTTTCTTTTCAGTTGCAAACTCCATTCCATACATATATATGGGGAGGTACTAGCTCCAACTCGGTTTTACAGTGAAAACTGCAGGAACTTCAAACCGGCACTAGGAAACAGACTGAGAAAGCAGAGAAAAAGTGTCTCCTGCAACCCGTTCCCTTGGTGCTAGATGAACGAACGTCTCTCCACTTGCTCAGTTCTGAGAGATAAGTGTGTGTGAAAGCCGTCCTTCACCTAGCTTGTTGGGAACACAAAGTTTCTTTTCAGTTGCAAACTCCATTCCATACATATATATTTGGAGGTAGAAGCTCCAACTCGGTTTTAGAGTGAATACTACAGGAACTTCAAACCGGCACTAGGAAACAGACTGAGAAAGCAGAGAAAAAGTGTCTCCTGCAACCCGTTCCCTTGGTGCTAGATGAACGAACGTCTCTCCACTTGCTCAGTTCTGAGATAAGTGTGTGTGAAAGCCGTCCTTCACCTAGCTTGTTGGGAACACAAAGTTTCTTTTCAGTTGCAAACTCCATTCCATACATATATATTTGGAGGTAGAAGCTCCAACTCGGTTTTACAGTGAAAACTGCAGGAACTTCAAACCGGCACTAGGAAACAGTCTGAGAAAGCAGAGAAAAAGTGCCTCCTGCAACCCGTTCCCTTGGTGCTAGATGAACGAACGTCTCTCCACTTGCTCAGTTCTGAGAGATAAGTGTGTGTGAAAGCCGTCCTTCACCTAGCTTGTTGGGAACACAAAGTTTCTTTTCAGTTGCAAACTCCATTCCATACATATATATGGGGAGGTACAAGCTAAAACTCGGTTTTACAGTGAAAACTGCAGGAACTTCAAACCGGCACTAGGAAACAGACTGAGAAAGCAGAGAAAAAGTGTCTCCTGCAACCCGTTCCCTTGGTGCTAGATGAAGGAACGTCTCTCCACTTGCTCAGTTCTGAGAGATAAGTGTGTGTGAAAAACGTCCTTCACCTAGCTTGTTGGGAACACAAGGTTTCTTTTCAGTTGCAAACTCCATTCCATACATATATATGGGGAGGTACAAGCTCCAACTCGGTTTTACAGTGAAAACTGCAGGAACTTCAAACCGGCACTAGGAAACAGTCTGAGAAAGCAGAGAAAAAGTGTCTCCTGCAACCCGTTCCCTTGGTGCTAGATGAACGAACGTCTCTCCACTTGCTCAGTTCTGAGAGATAAGTGTGTGTGAAAGCCGTCCTTCACCTAGCTTGTTGGGAACACAAAGTTTCTTTTCAGTTGCAAACTCCATTCCATACATATATATGGGGAGGTACAAGCTCCAACTCGGTTTGACAGTGAAAACTGCAGGAACTTCAAACCGGCACTAGGAAACAGACTGAGAAAGCAGAGAAAAAGTGTCTCCTGCAACCCGTTCCCTTGGTGCTAGATGAACGAACGTCTCTCCACTTGCTCAGTTCTGAGAGATAAGTGTGTGTGAAAGCCGTCCTTCACCTAGCTTGTTGGGAACACAAAGTTTCTTTTCAGTTTCAAACTCCATTCCATACATATATATGGGGAGGTACTAGCTCCAACTCGGTTTTACAGTGAAAACTGCAGGAACTTCAAACCGGCACTAGGAAACAGACTGAGAAAGCAGAGAAAAAGTGTCTCCTGCAACCCGTTCCCTTGGTGCTAGATGAACGAACGTCTCTCCACTTGCTCAGTTCTGAGAGATAAGTGTGTGTGAAAGCCGTCCTTCACCTAGCTTGTTGGGAACACAAAGTTTCTTTTCAGTTGCAAACTCCATTCCATACATATATATTTGGAGGTAGAAGCTCCAACTCGGTTTTACAGTGAATACTACAGGAACTTCAAACCGGCACTAGGAAACAGACTGAGAAAGCAGAGAAAAAGTGTCTCCTGCAACCCGTTCCCTTGGTGCTAGATGAACGAACGTCTCTCCACTTGCTCAGTTCTGAGAGATAAGTGTGTGTGAAAGCCGTCCTTCACCTAGCTTGTTGGGAACACAAAGTTTCTTTTCAGTTGCAAACTCCATTCCATACATATATATGGGGAGGTACTAGCTCCAACTCTGTTTTAAAGTGAAAACTGCAGGAACTTCAAACCGGCACTAGGAAACAGACTGAGAAAGCAGAGAAAAAGTGTCTCCTGCAACCCGTTCCCTTGGTGCTAGATGAACGAACGTCTCTCCACTTGCTCAGTTCTGAGAGATAAGTGTGTGTGAAAGCCGTCCTTCACCTAGCTAGTTGGGAACACAAAGTTTCTTTTCAGTTGCAAACTCCATTCCATACATATATATTTGGAGGTAGAAGCTCCAACTCGGTTTTACAGTGAAAACTGCAGGAACTTCACACCGGCACTAGGAAACAGTCTGAGAAAGCAGAGAAAATGTGCCTCCTGCAACCCGTTCCCTTGGTGCTAGATGAACGAACGTCTCTCCACTTGCTCAGTTCTGAGAGATAAGTGTGTGTGAAAGCCGTCCTTCACCTAGCTTGTTGGGAACACAAAGTTTCTTTTCAGTTGCAAACTCCATTCCATACATATATATGGGGAGGTACAAGCTTCAACTCGGTTTTACAGTGAAAACTGCAGGAACTTCAAACCGGCACAAGGAAACAGACTTAGAAAGCAGAGAAAAAGTGTCTCCTGCAACCCGTTCCCTTGGTGCTAGAAGAACGAACGTCTCTCCACTTGCTCAGTTCTGAGAGATAAGTGTGTGTGAAAGCCGTCCTTCACCTAGCTTGTTGGGAACACAAAGTTTCTTTTCAGTTGCAAACCCCATTCCATACATATATATGGGGAGGTACAAGCTCCAACTCGGTTTTACAGTGAAAACTGCAGGAACTTCAAACCGGCACTAGGAAACAGACTGAGAAAGCAGAGAAAAAGTGTCTCCTGCAACCCGTTCCCTTGGTGCTAGATGAACGAACGTCTCTCCACTTGCTCAGTTCTGAGAGATAAGTGTGTGTGAAAGCCGTCCTTCACCTAGCTTGTTGGGAACACAAAGTTTCTTTTCAGTTGCAAACTCCATTCCATACATATATATGGGGAGGTACAAGCTCCAACTCGGTTTTACAGTGAAAACTGCAGGAACTTCAAACCGGCACTAGGAAACAGACTGAGAAAGCAGAGAAAAAGTGTCTCCTGCAACCCGTTCCCTTGGTGCTAGATGAACGAACGTCTCTCCACTTGCTCAGTTCTGAGAGATAAGTGTGTGTGAAAGCCGTCCTTCACCTAGCTTTTTGGGAACACAAAGTTTCTTTTCAGTTGCAAACTCCATTCCATACATATATATTTGGAGGTAGAAGCTCCAACTCGGTTTTACAGTGAAAACTGCAGGAACTTCAAACCGGCACTAGGAAACAGACTGAGAAAGCAGAGAAAAAGTGTCTCCTGCAACCCGTTCCCTTGGTGCTAGATGAACGAACGTCTCTCCACTTGCTCAGTTCTGAGAGATAAGTGTGTGTGAAAGCCGTCCTTCACCTAGCTTGTTGGGAACACAAAGTTTCTTTTCAGTTGCAAACTCCATTCCATACATATATATTTGGAGGTAGAAGCTCCAACTCGGTATTACAGTGAATACTACAGGAACTTCAAACCGGCACTAGGAAACAGACTGAGAAAGCAGAGAAAAAGTGTCTCCTGCAACCCGTTCCCTTGGTGCTAGATGAACGAACGTCTCTCCACTTGCTCAGTTCTGAGAGATATGTGTGTGTGAAAGCCGTCCTTCACCTAGCTTTTTGGGAACACAAAGTTTCTTTTCAGTTGCAAACTCCATTCCATACATATATATTTGGAGGTAGAAGCTCCAACTCGGTTTTACAGTGAAAACTGCAGGAACTTCAAACCGGCACTAGGAAACAGACTGAGAAAGCAGAGAAAAAGTGTCTCCTGCAACCCGTTCCCTTGGTGCTAGAAGAACGAACGTCTCTCCACTTGCTCAGTTCTGAGAGATAAGTGTGTGTGAAAGCCGTCCTTCACCTAGCTTGTTGGGAACACAAAGTTTCTTTTCAGTTGCAAACTCCATTCCATACATATATATGGGGAGGTACAAGCTCCAACTCGGTTTTACAGTGAAAACTGCAGGAACTTCAAACCGGCACTAGGAAACAGACTTAGAAAGCAGAGAAAAAGTGTCTCCTGCAACACGTTCCCTTGGTGCTAGATGAACGAACGTCTCTCCACTTGCTCAGTTCTGAGAGATAAGTGTGTGTGAAAGCCGTCCTTCACCTAGCTTGTTGGGAACACAAAGTTTCTTTTCAGTTGCAAACCCCAATCCATACATATATATGGGGAGGTACAAGCTCCAACTCGGTTTTACAGTGAAAACTGCAGGAACTTCAAACCGGCACTAGGAAACAGACTGAGAAAGCAGAGAAAAAGTGTCTCCTGCAACCCGTTCCCTTGGTGCTAGATGAACGAACGTCTCTCCACTTGCTCAGTTCTGAGAGATAAGTGTGTGTGAAAGCCGTCCTTCACCTAGCTTGTTGGGAACACAAAGTTTCTTTTCAGTTGCAAACTCCATTCCATACATATATATGGGGAGGTAGAAGCTCCAACTCGGTTTTACAGTGAAAACTGCAGGAACTTCAAACCGGCACTAGGAAACAGACTGAGAAAGCAGAGAAAAAGTGTCTCCTGCAACCCGTTCCCTTGGTGCTAGATGAACGAACGTCTCTCCACTTGCTCAGTTCTGAGAGATAAGTGTGTGTGAAAGCCGTCCTTCACCTAGCTTGTTGGGAACACAAAGTTTCTTTTCAGTTGCAAACTCCATTCCATACATATATATGGGGAGGTACTAGGTCCAACTCGGTTTTACAGTGAAAACTGCAGGAACTTCAAACCGGCACTAGGAAACAGACTGAGAAAGCAGAGTAAAAGTGTCTCCTGCAACCCGTTCCCTTGGTGCTAGATGAACGAAAGTCTCTCCACTTGCTCAGTTCTGAGAGATAAGTGTGTGTGAAAGCCGTCCTTCACCTAGCTTTTTGGGAACACAAAGTTTCTTTTCAGTTGCAAACTCCATTCCATACATATATATTTGGAGGTAGAAGCTCTAACTCGGTTTTACAGTGAAAACTGCAGGAACTTCACACCGGCACTAGGAAACAGTCTGAGAAAGCAGAGAAAAAGTGTCTCCTGCAACCCGTTCCCTTGGTGCTAGATGAACGAACGTCTCTCCACTTGCTCAGTTCTGAGAGATAACTGTGTGTGAAAGCCGTCCTTCACCTAGCTTGTTGGGAACACAAAGTTTCTTTTCAGTTGCAAACTCCATTCCATACATATATATGGGGAGGTACAAGCTTCAACTCGGTTTTACAGTGAAAACTGCAGGAACTTCAAACCGGCACAAGGAAACAGACTGAGAAAGCAGAGAAAAAGTGTCTCCTGCAACCCGTTCCCTTGGTGCTAGAAGAACGAACGTCTCTCCACTTGCTCAGTTCTGAGAGATAAGTGTGTGTGAAAGCCGTCCTTCACCTAGCTTGTTGGGAACACAAAGTTTCTTTTCAGTTGCAAACCCCATTCCATACATATATATGGGGAGGTACAAGCTCCAACTCGGTTTTACAGTGAAAACTGCAGGAACTTCAAACCGGCACTAGGAAACAGACTGAGAAAGCAGAGAAAAAGTGTCTCCTGCAACCCGTTCCCTTGGTGCTAGATGAACGAACGTCTCTCCACTTGCTCAGTTCTGAGAGATAAGTGTGTGTGAAAGCCGTCCTTCACCTAGCTTGTTGGGAACACAAAGTTTCTTTTCAGTTGCAAACTCCATTCCATACATATATATGGGGAGGTACTAGGTCCAACTCGGTTTGACAGTGAAAACTGCAGGAACTTCAAACCGGCACCAGGAAACAGTCTGAGAAAGCAGAGAAAAAGTGTCTCCTGCAACCCGTTCCCTTGGTGCTAGATGAACGAACGTCTCTCCACTTGCTCAGTTCTGAGAGATAAGTGTGTGTGAAAGCCGTCCTTCACCTAGCTTGTTGGGAACACAAAGTTTCTTTTCAGTTGCAAACTCCATTCCATACATATATATGGGGAGGTACAAGCTCCAACTCGGTTTGACAGTGAAAACTGCAGGAACTTCAAACCGGCACTAGGAAACAGACTGAGAAAGCAGAGAAAAAGTGTCTCCTGCAACCCGTTCCCTTGGTGCTAGATGAACGAACGTCTCTCCACTTGCTCAGTTCTGAGAGATAAGTGTGTGTGAAAGCCGTCCTTCACCTAGCTTGTTGGGAACACAAAGTTTCTTTTCAGTTGCAAACTCCATTCCATACATATATATGGGGAGGTACTAGCTCCAACTCGGTTTTACAGTGAAAACTGCAGGAACTTCAAACCGGCACTAGGAAACAGACTGAGAAAGCAGAGAAAAAGTGTCTCCTGCAACCCGTTCCCTTGGTGCTAGATGAACGAACGTCTCTCCACTTGCTCAGTTCTGAGAGATAAGTGTGTGTGAAAGCCGTCCTTCACCTAGCTTGTTGGGAACACAAAGTTTCTTTTCAGTTGCAAACTCCATTCCATACATATATATTTGGAGGTAGAAGCTCCAACTCGGTTTTACAGTGAATACTACAGGAACTTCAAACCGGCACTAGGAAACAGACTGAGAAAGCAGAGAAAAAGTGTCTCCTGCAACCCGTTCCCTTGGTGCTAGATGAACGAACGTCTCTCCACTTGCTCAGTTCTGAGAGATAAGTGTGTGTGAAAGCCGTCCTTCACCTAGCTTGTTGGGAACACAAAGTTTCTTTTCAGTTGCAAACTCCATTCCATACATATATATTTGGAGGTAGAAGCTCCAACTCGGTTTTACAGTGAAAACTGCAGGAACTTCAAACCGGCACTAGGAAACAGTCTGAGAAAGCAGAGAAAAAGTGCCTCCTGCAACCCGTTCCCTTGGTGCTAGATGAACGAACGTCTCTCCACTTGCTCAGTTCTGAGAGATAAGTGTGTGTGAAAGCCGTCCTTCACCTAGCTTGTTGGGAACACAAAGTTTCTTTTCAGTTGCAAACTCCATTCCATACATATATATGGGGAGGTACAAGCTAAAACTCGGTTTTACAGTGAAAACTGCAGGAACTTCAAACCGGCACTAGGAAACAGACTGAGAAAGCAGAGAAAAAGTGTCTCCTGCAACCCGTTCCCTTGGTGCTAGATGAAGGAACGTCTCTCCACTTGCTCAGTTCTGAGAGATAAGTGTGTGTGAAAAACGTCCTTCACCTAGCTTGTTGGGAACACAAGGTTTCTTTTCAGTTGCAAACTCCATTCCATACATATATATGGGGAGGTACAAGCTCCAACTCGGTTTTACAGTGAAAACTGCAGGAACTTCAAACCGGCACTAGGAAACAGTCTGAGAAAGCAGAGAAAAAGTGTCTCCTGCAACCCGTTCCCTTGGTGCTAGATGAACGAACGTCTCTCCACTTGCTCAGTTCTGAGAGATAAGTGTGTGTGAAAGCCGTCCTTCACCTAGCTTGTTGGGAACACAAAGTTTCTTTTCAGTTGCAAACTCCATTCCATACATATATATGGGGAGGTACAAGCTCCAACTCGGTTTGACAGTGAAAACTGCAGGAACTTCAAACCGGCACTAGGAAACAGACTGAGAAAGCAGAGAAAAAGTGTCTCCTGCAACCCGTTCCCTTGGTGCTAGATGAACGAACGTCTCTCCACTTGCTCAGTTCTGAGAGATAAGTGTGTGTGAAAGCCGTCCTTCACCTAGCTTGTTGGGAACACAAAGTTTCTTTTCAGTTGCAAACTCCATTCCATACATATATATGGGGAGGTACTAGCTCCAACTCGGTTTTACAGTGAAAACTGCAGGAACTTCAAACCGGCACTAGGAAACAGACTGAGAAAGCAGAGAAAAAGTGTCTCCTGCAACCCGTTCCCTTGGTGCTAGATGAACGAACGTCTCTCCACTTGCTCAGTTCTGAGAGATAAGTGTGTGTGAAAGCCGTCCTTCACCTAGCTTGTTGGGAACACAAAGTTTCTTTTCAGTTGCAAACTCCATTCCATACATATATATTTGGAGGTAGAAGCTCCAACTCGGTTTTACAGTGAATACTACAGGAACTTCAAACCGGCACTAGGAAACAGACTGAGAAAGCAGAGAAAAAGTGTCTCCTGCAACCCGTTCCCTTGGTGCTAGATGAACGAACGTCTCTCCACTTGCTCAGTTCTGAGAGATAAGTGTGTGTGAAAGCCGTCCTTCACCTAGCTTGTTGGGAACACAAAGTTTCTTTTCAGTTGCAAACTCCATTCCATACATATATATGGGGAGGTACTAGCTCCAACTCTGTTTTAAAGTGAAAACTGCAGGAACTTCAAACCGGCACTAGGAAACAGACTGAGAAAGCAGAGAAAAAGTGTCTCCTGCAACCCGTTCCCTTGGTGCTAGATCAACGAACGTCTCTCCACTTGCTCAGTTCTGAGAGATAAGTGTGTGTGAAAGCCGTCCTTCACCTAGCTTGTTGGGAACACAAAGTTTCTTTTCAGTTGCAAACTCCATTCCATACATATATATTTGGAGGTAGAAGCTCCAACTCGGTTTTACAGTGAAAACTGCAGGAACTTCACACCGGCACTAGGAAACAGTCTGAGAAAGCAGAGAAAATGTGCCTCCTGCAACCCGTTCCCTTGGTGCTAGATGAACGAACGTCTCTCCACTTGCTCAGTTCTGAGAGATAAGTGTGTGTGAAAGCCGTCCTTCACCTAGCTTGTTGGGAACACAAAGTTTCTTTTCAGTTGCAAACTCCATTCCATACATATATATGGGGAGGTACAAGCTTCAACTCGGTTTTACAGTGAAAACTGCAGGAACTTCAAACCGGCACAAGGAAACAGACTTAGAAAGCAGAGAAAAAGTGTCTCCTGCAACCCGTTCCCTTGGTGCTAGAAGAACGAACGTCTCTCCACTTGCTCAGTTCTGAGAGATAAGTGTGTGTGAAAGCCGTCCTTCACCTAGCTTGTTGGGAACACAAAGTTTCTTTTCAGTTGCAAACCCCATTCCATACATATATATGGGGAGGTACAAGCTCCAACTCGGTTTTACAGTGAAAACTGCAGGAACTTCAAACCGGCACTAGGAAACAGACTGAGAAAGCAGAGAAAAAGTGTCTCCTGCAACCCGTTCCCTTGGTGCTAGATGAACGAACGTCTCTCCACTTGCTCAGTTCTGAGAGATAAGTGTGTGTGAAAGCCGTCCTTCACCTAGCTTGTTGGGAACACAAAGTTTCTTTTCAGTTGCAAACTCCATTCCATACATATATATGGGGAGGTACAAGCTCCAACTCGGTTTGACAGTGAAAACTGCAGGAACTTCAAACCGGCACTAGGAAACAGACTGAGAAAGCAGAGAAAAAGTGTCTCCTGCAACCCGTTCCCTTGGTGCTAGATGAACGAACGTCTCTCCACTTGCTCAGTTCTGAGAGATAAGTGTGTGTGAAAGCCGTACTTCACCTAGCTTTTTGGGAACACAAAGTTTCTTTTCAGTTGCAAACTCCATTCCATACATATATATTTGGAGGTAGAAGCTCCAACTCGGTTTTACAGTGAAAACTGCAGGAACTTCAAACCGGCACTAGGAAACAGACTGAGAAAGCAGAGAAAAAGTGTCTCCTGCAACCCGTTCCCTTGGTGCTAGATGAACGAACGTCTCTCCACTTGCTCAGTTCTGAGAGATAAGTGTGTGTGAAAGCCGTCCTTCACCTAGCTTGTTGGGAACACAAAGTTTCTTTTCAGTTGCAAACTCCATTCCATACATATATATGGGGAGGTACAAGCTCCAACTCGGTTTTACAGTGAAAACTGCAGGAACTTCAAACCGGCACTAGGAAACAGACTGAGAAAGCAGAGAAAAAGTGTCTCCTGCAACCCGTTCCCTTGGTGCTAGATGAACGAACGTCTCTCCACTTGCTCAGTTCTGAGAGATAAGTGTGTGTGAAAGCCGTCCTTCACCTAGCTTGTTGGGAACACAAAGTTTCTTTTCAGTTGCAAACTCCATTCCATACATATATATGGGGAGGTACTAGGTCCAACTCGGTTTTACAGTGAAAACTGCAGGAACTTCAAACCGGCACTAGGAAACAGACTGAGAAAGCAGAGTAAAAGTGTCTCCTGCAACCCGTTCCCTTGGTGCTAGATGAACGAAAGTCTCTCCACTTGCTCAGTTCTGAGAGATAAGTGTGTGTGAAAGCCGTCCTTCACCTAGCTTTTTGGGAACACAAAGTTTCTTTTCAGTTGCAAACTCCATTCCATACATATATATTTGGAGGTAGAAGCTCCAACTCGGTTTTACAGTGAAAACTGCAGGAACTTCACACCGGCACTAGGAAACAGTCTGAGAAAGCAGAGAAAAAGTGCCTCCTGCAACCCGTTCCCTTGGTGCTAGATGAACGAACGTCTCTCCACTTGCTCAGTTCTGAGAGATAAGTGTGTGTGAAAGCCGTCCTTCACCTAGCTTTTTGGGAACACAAAGTTTCTTTTCAGTTGCAAACTCCATTCCATACATATATATTTGGAGGTAGAAGCTCCAACTCGGTTTTACAGTGAAAACTGCAGGAACTTCACACCGGCACTAGGAAACAGTCTGAGAAAGCAGAGAAAAAGTGCCTCCTGCAACCCGTTCCCTTGGTGCTAGATGAACGAACGTCTCTCCACTTGCTCAGTTCTGAGAGATAAGTGTGTGTGAAAGCCGTACTTCACCTAGCTTTTTGGGAACACAAAGTTTCTTTTCAGTTGCAAACTCCATTCCATACATATATATTTGGAGGTAGAAGCTCCAACTCGGTTTTACAGTGAAAACTGCAGGAACTTCAAACCGGCACTAGGAAACAGACTGAGAAAGCAGAGAAAAAGTGTCTCCTGCAACCCGTTCCCTTGGTGCTAGATGAACGAACGTCTCTCCACTTGCTCAGTTCTGAGAGATAAGTGTGTGTGAAAGCCGTCCTTCACCTAGCTTGTTGGGAACACAAAGTTTCTTTTCAGTTGCAAACTCCATTCCATACATATATATGGGGAGGTACAAGCTCCAACTCGGTTTTACAGTGAAAACTGCAGGAACTTCAAACCGGCACTAGGAAACAGACTTAGAAAGCAGAGAAAAAGTGTCTCCTGCAACACGTTCCCTTGGTGCTAGATGAACGAACGTCTCTCCACTTGCTCAGTTCTGAGAGATAAGTGTGTGTGAAAGCCGTCCTTCACCTAGCTTGTTGGGAACACAAAGTTTCTTTTCAGTTGCAAACCCCAATCCATACATATATATGGGGAGGTACAAGCTCCAACTCGGTTTTACAGTGAAAACTGCAGGAACTTCAAACCGGCACTAGGAAACAGACTGAGAAAGCAGAGAAAAAGTGTCTCCTGCAACCCGTTCCCTTGGTGCTAGATGAACGAACGTCTCTCCACTTGCTCAGTTCTGAGAGATAAGTGTGTGTGAAAGCCGTCCTTCACCTAGCTTGTTGGGAACACAAAGTTTCTTTTCAGTTGCAAACTCCATTCCATACATATATATGGGGAGGTACAAGCTCCAACTCGGTTTTACAGTGAAAACTGCAGGAACTTCAAACCGGCACTAGGAAACAGACTGAGAAAGCAGAGAAAAAGTGTCTCCTGCAACCCGTTCCCTTGGTGCTAGATGAACGAACGTCTCTCCACTTGCTCAGTTCTGAGAGATAAGTGTGTGTGAAAGCCGTCCTTCACCTAGCTTGTTGGGAACACAAAGTTTCTTTTCAGTTGCAAACTCCATTCCATACATATATATGGGGAGGTACTAGGTCCAACTCGGTTTTACAGTGAAAACTGCAGGAACTTCAAACCGGCACTAGGAAACAGACTGAGAAAGCAGAGTAAAAGTGTCTCCTGCAACCCGTTCCCTTGGTGCTAGATGAACGAAAGTCTCTCCACTTGCTCAGTTCTGAGAGATAAGTGTGTGTGAAAGCCGTCCTTCACCTAGCTTGTTGGGAACACAAAGTTTCTTTTCAGTTGCAAACCCCATTCCATACATATATATGGGGAGGTACAAGCTCCAACTCGGTTTTACAGTGAAAACTGCAGGAACTTCAAACCGGCACTAGGAAACAGACTGAGAAAGCAGAGAAAAAGTGTCTCCTGCAACCCGTTCCCTTGGTGCTAGATGAACGAACGTCTCTCCACTTGCTCAGTTCTGAGAGATAAGTGTGTGTGAAAGCCGTCCTTCACCTAGCTTGTTGGGAACACAAAGTTTCTTTTCAGTTGCAAACTCCATTCCATACATATATATGGGGAGGTACAAGCTCCAACTCTGTTTTACAGTGAAAACTGCAGGAACTTCAAACCGGCACTAGGAAACAGACTGAGAAAGCAGAGAAAAAGTGTCTCCTGCAACCCGTTCCCTTGGTGCTAGATGAACGAACGTCTCTCCACTTGCTCAGTTCTGAGAGATAAGTGTGTGTGAAAGCCGTCCTTCACCTAGCTTTTTGGGAACACAAAGTTTCTTTTCAGTTGCAAACTCCATTCCATACATATATATTTGGAGGTAGAAGCTCCAACTCGGTTTTACAGTGAAAACTGCAGGAACTTCAAACCGGCACTAGGAAACCGTCTGAGAAAGCAGAGAAAAAGTGTCTCCTGCAACCCGTTCCCTTGGTGCTAGATGAACGAACGTCTCTCCACTTGCTCAGTTCTGAGAGATAAGTGTGTGTGAAAGCCGTCCTTCACCTAGCTTGTTGTTAACACAAAGTTTCTTTTCAGTTGCAAACTCCATTCCATACATATATATGGGGAGGTACAAGCTCCAACTCGGTTTTACAGTGAAAACTGCAGGAACTTCAAACCGGCACTAGGAAACAGACTGAGAAAGCAGAGAAAAAGTGTCTCCTGCAACCCGTTCCCTTGGTGCTAGATGAACGAACGTCTCTCCACTTGCTCAGTTCTGAGAGATAAGTGTGTGTGAAAGCCGTCCTTCACCTAGCTTTTTGGGAACACAAAGTTTCTTTTCAGTTGCAAACTCCATTCCATACATATATATTTGGAGGTAGAAGCTCCAACTCGGTTTTACAGTGAAAACTGCAGGAACTTCACACCGGCACTAGGAAACAGTCTGAGAAAGCAGAGAAAAAGTGCCTCCTGCAACCCGTTCCCTTGGTGCTAGATGAACGAACGTCTCTCCACTTGCTCAGTTCTGAGAGATAAGTGTGTGTGAAAGCCGTACTTCACCTAGCTTTTTGGGAACACAAAGTTTCTTTTCAGTTGCAAACTCCATTCCATACATATATATTTGGAGGTAGAAGCTCCAACTCGGTTTTACAGTGAAAACTGCAGGAACTTCAAACCGGCACTAGGAAACAGACTGAGAAAGCAGAGAAAAAGTGTCTCCTGCAACCCGTTCCCTTGGTGCTAGATGAACGAACGTCTCTCCACTTGCTCAGTTCTGAGAGATAAGTGTGTGTGAAAGCCGTCCTTCACCTAGCTTGTTGGGAACACAAAGTTTCTTTTCAGTTGCAAACTCCATTCCATACATATATATGGGGAGGTACAAGCTCCAACTCGGTTTTACAGTGAAAACTGCAGGAACTTCAAACCGGCACTAGGAAACAGACTTAGAAAGCAGAGAAAAAGTGTCTCCTGCAACACGTTCCCTTGGTGCTAGATGAACGAACGTCTCTCCACTTGCTCAGTTCTGAGAGATAAGTGTGTGTGAAAGCCGTCCTTCACCTAGCTTGTTGGGAACACAAAGTTTCTTTTCAGTTGCAAACCCCAATCCATACATATATATGGGGAGGTACAAGCTCCAACTCGGTTTTACAGTGAAAACTGCAGGAACTTCAAACCGGCACTAGGAAACAGACTGAGAAAGCAGAGAAAAAGTGTCTCCTGCAACCCGTTCCCTTGGTGCTAGATGAACGAACGTCTCTCCACTTGCTCAGTTCTGAGAGATAAGTGTGTGTGAAAGCCGTCCTTCACCTAGCTTGTTGGGAACACAAAGTTTCTTTTCAGTTGCAAACTCCATTCCATACATATATATGGGGAGGTACAAGCTCCAACTCGGTTTTACAGTGAAAACTGCAGGAACTTCAAACCGGCACTAGGAAACAGACTGAGAAAGCAGAGAAAAAGTGTCTCCTGCAACCCGTTCCCTTGGTGCTAGATGAACGAACGTCTCTCCACTTGCTCAGTTCTGAGAGATAAGTGTGTGTGAAAGCCGTCCTTCACCTAGCTTGTTGGGAACACAAAGTTTCTTTTCAGTTGCAAACTCCATTCCATACATATATATGGGGAGGTACTAGGTCCAACTCGGTTTTACAGTGAAAACTGCAGGAACTTCAAACCGGCACTAGGAAACAGACTGAGAAAGCAGAGTAAAAGTGTCTCCTGCAACCCGTTCCCTTGGTGCTAGATGAACGAAAGTCTCTCCACTTGCTCAGTTCTGAGAGATAAGTGTGTGTGAAAGCCGTCCTTCACCTAGCTTTTTGGGAACACAAAGTTTCTTTTCAGTTGCAAACTCCATTCCATACATATATATTTGGAGGTAGAAGCTCCAACTCGGTTTTACAGTGAAAACTGCAGGAACTTCACACCGGCACTAGGAAACAGTCTGAGAAAGCAGAGAAAAAGTGCCTCCTGCAACCCGTTCCCTTGGTGCTAGATGAACGAACGTCTCTCCACTTGCTCAGTTCTGAGAGATAACTGTGTGTGAAAGCCGTCCTTCACCTAGCTTGTTGGGAACACAAAGTTTCTTTTCAGTTGCAAACTCCATTCCATACATATATATGGGGAGGTACAAGCTTCAACTCGGTTTTACAGTGAAAACTGCAGGAACTTCAAACCGGCACAAGGAAACAGACTGAGAAAGCAGAGAAAAAGTGTCTCCTGCAACCCGTTCCCTTGGTGCTAGAAGAACGAACGTCTCTCCACTTGCTCAGTTCTGAGAGATAAGTGTGTGTGAAAGCCGTCCTTCACCTAGCTTGTTGGGAACACAAAGTTTCTTTTCAGTTGCAAACCCCATTCCATACATATATATGGGGAGGTACAAGCTCCAACTCGGTTTTACAGTGAAAACTGCAGGAACTTCAAACCGGCACTAGGAAACAGACTGAGAAAGCAGAGAAAAAGTGTCTCCTGCAACCCGTTCCCTTGGTGCTAGATGAACGAACGTCTCTCCACTTGCTCAGTTCTGAGAGATAAGTGTGTGTGAAAGCCGTCCTTCACCTAGCTTGTTGGGAACACAAAGTTTCTTTTCAGTTGCAAACTCCATTCCATACATATATATGGGGAGGTACAAGCTCCAACTCTGTTTTACAGTGAAAACTGCAGGAACTTCAAACCGGCACTAGGAAACAGACTGAGAAAGCAGAGAAAAAGTGTCTCCTGCAACCCGTTCCCTTGGTGCTAGATGAACGAACGTCTCTCCACTTGCTCAGTTCTGAGAGATAAGTGTGTGTGAAAGCCGTCCTTCACCTAGCTTGTTGGGAACACAAAGTTTCTTTTCAGTTGCAAACTCCATTCCATACATATATATGGGGAGGTACTAGGTCCAACTCGGTTTTACAGTGAAAACTGCAGGAACTTCAAACCGGCACTAGGAAACAGACTGAGAAAGCAGAGTAAAAGTGTCTCCTGCAACCCGTTCCCTTGGTGCTAGATGAACGAAAGTCTCTCCACTTGCTCAGTTCTGAGAGATAAGTGTGTGTGAAAGCCGTCCTTCACCTAGCTTTTTGGGAACACAAAGTTTCTTTTCAGTTGCAAACTCCATTCCATACATATATATTTGGAGGTAGAAGCTCCAACTCGGTTTTACAGTGAAAACTGCAGGAACTTCACACCGGCACTAGGAAACAGTCTGAGAAAGCAGAGAAAAAGTGCCTCCTGCAACCCGTTCCCTTGGTGCTAGATGAACGAACGTCTCTCCACTTGCTCAGTTCTGAGAGATAACTGTGTGTGAAAGCCGTCCTTCACCTAGCTTGTTGGGAACACAAAGTTTCTTTTCAGTTGCAAACTCCATTCCATACATATATATGGGGAGGTACAAGCTTCAACTCGGTTTTACAGTGAAAACTGCAGGAACTTCAAACCGGCACAAGGAAACAGACTGAGAAAGCAGAGAAAAAGTGTCTCCTGCAACCCGTTCCCTTGGTGCTAGAAGAACGAAAGTCTCTCCACTTGCTCAGTTCTGAGAGATAAGTGTGTGTGAAAGCCGTCCTTCACCTAGCTTGTTGGGAACACAAAGTTTCTTTTCAGTTGCAAACCCCATTCCATACATATATATGGGGAGGTACAAGCTCCAACTCGGTTTTACAGTGAAAACTGCAGGAACTTCAAACCGGCACTAGGAAACAGACTGAGAAAGCAGAGAAAAAGTGTCTCCTGCAACCCGTTCCCTTGGTGCTAGATGAACGAACGTCTCTCCACTTGCTCAGTTCTGAGAGATAAGTGTGTGTGAAAGCCGTCCTTCACCTAGCTTGTTGGGAACACAAAGTTTCTTTTCAGTTGCAAACTCCATTCCATACATATATATGGGGAGGTACAAGCTCCAACTCTGTTTTACAGTGAAAACTGCAGGAACTTCAAACCGGCACTAGGAAACAGACTGAGAAAGCAGAGAAAAAGTGTCTCCTGCAACCCGTTCCCTTGGTGCTAGATGAACGAACGTCTCTCCACTTGCTCAGTTCTGAGAGATAAGTGTGTGTGAAAGCCGTCCTTCACCTAGCTTTTTGGGAACACAAAGTTTCTTTTCAGTTGCAAACTCCATTCCATACATATATATTTGGAGGTAGAAGCTCCAACTCGGTTTTACAGTGAAAACTGCAGGAACTTCAAACCGGCACTAGGAAACCGTCTGAGAAAGCAGAGAAAAAGTGTCTCCTGCAACCCGTTCCCTTGGTGCTAGATGAACGAACGTCTCTCCACTTGCTCAGTTCTGAGAGATAAGTGTGTGTGAAAGCCGTCCTTCACCTAGCTTGTTGTTAACACAAAGTTTCTTTTCAGTTGCAAACTCCATTCCATACATATATATGGGGAGGTACAAGCTCCAACTCGGTTTTACAGTGAAAACTGCAGGAACTTCAAACCGGCACTAGGAAACAGACTGAGAAAGCAGAGAAAAAGTGTCTCCTGCAACCCGTTCCCTTGGTGCTAGATGAACGAACGTCTCTCCACTTGCTCAGTTCTGAGAGATAAGTGTGTGTGAAAGCCGTCCTTCACCTAGCTTTTTGGGAACACAAAGTTTCTTTTCAGTTGCAAACTCCATTCCATACATATATATTTGGAGGTAGAAGCTCCAACTCGGTTTTACAGTGAAAACTGCAGGAACTTCACACCGGCACTAGGAAACAGTCTGAGAAAGCAGAGAAAAAGTGCCTCCTGCAACCCGTTCCCTTGGTGCTAGATGAACGAACGTCTCTCCACTTGCTCAGTTCTGAGAGATAAGTGTGTGTGAAAGCCGTACTTCACCTAGCTTTTTGGGAACACAAAGTTTCTTTTCAGTTGCAAACTCCATTCCATACATATATATTTGGAGGTAGAAGCTCCAACTCGGTTTTACAGTGAAAACTGCAGGAACTTCAAACCGGCACTAGGAAACAGACTGAGAAAGCAGAGAAAAAGTGTCTCCTGCAACCCGTTCCCTTGGTGCTAGATGAACGAACGTCTCTCCACTTGCTCAGTTCTGAGAGATAAGTGTGTGTGAAAGCCGTCCTTCACCTAGCTTGTTGGGAACACAAAGTTTCTTTTCAGTTGCAAACTCCATTCCATACATATATATGGGGAGGTACAAGCTCCAACTCGGTTTTACAGTGAAAACTGCAGGAACTTCAAACCGGCACTAGGAAACAGACTTAGAAAGCAGAGAAAAAGTGTCTCCTGCAACACGTTCCCTTGGTGCTAGATGAACGAACGTCTCTCCACTTGCTCAGTTCTGAGAGATAAGTGTGTGTGAAAGCCGTCCTTCACCTAGCTTGTTGGGAACACAAAGTTTCTTTTCAGTTGCAAACCCCAATCCATACATATATATGGGGAGGTACAAGCTCCAACTCGGTTTTACAGTGAAAACTGCAGGAACTTCAAACCGGCACTAGGAAACAGACTGAGAAAGCAGAGAAAAAGTGTCTCCTGCAACCCGTTCCCTTGGTGCTAGATGAACGAACGTCTCTCCACTTGCTCAGTTCTGAGAGATAAGTGTGTGTGAAAGCCGTCCTTCACCTAGCTTGTTGGGAACACAAAGTTTCTTTTCAGTTGCAAACTCCATTCCATACATATATATGGGGAGGTACAAGCTCCAACTCGGTTTTACAGTGAAAACTGCAGGAACTTCAAACCGGCACTAGGAAACAGACTGAGAAAGCAGAGAAAAAGTGTCTCCTGCAACCCGTTCCCTTGGTGCTAGATGAACGAACGTCTCTCCACTTGCTCAGTTCTGAGAGATAAGTGTGTGTGAAAGCCGTCCTTCACCTAGCTTGTTGGGAACACAAAGTTTCTTTTCAGTTGCAAACTCCATTCCATACATATATATGGGGAGGTACTAGGTCCAACTCGGTTTTACAGTGAAAACTGCAGGAACTTCAAACCGGCACTAGGAAACAGACTGAGAAAGCAGAGTAAAAGTGTCTCCTGCAACCCGTTCCCTTGGTGCTAGATGAACGAAAGTCTCTCCACTTGCTCAGTTCTGAGAGATAAGTGTGTGTGAAAGCCGTCCTTCACCTAGCTTTTTGGGAACACAAAGTTTCTTTTCAGTTGCAAACTCCATTCCATACATATATATTTGGAGGTAGAAGCTCCAACTCGGTTTTACAGTGAAAACTGCAGGAACTTCACACCGGCACTAGGAAACAGTCTGAGAAAGCAGAGAAAAAGTGCCTCCTGCAACCCGTTCCCTTGGTGCTAGATGAACGAACGTCTCTCCACTTGCTCAGTTCTGAGAGATAACTGTGTGTGAAAGCCGTCCTTCACCTAGCTTGTTGGGAACACAAAGTTTCTTTTCAGTTGCAAACTCCATTCCATACATATATATGGGGAGGTACAAGCTTCAACTCGGTTTTACAGTGAAAACTGCAGGAACTTCAAACCGGCACAAGGAAACAGACTGAGAAAGCAGAGAAAAAGTGTCTCCTGCAACCCGTTCCCTTGGTGCTAGAAGAACGAACGTCTCTCCACTTGCTCAGTTCTGAGAGATAAGTGTGTGTGAAAGCCGTCCTTCACCTAGCTTGTTGGGAACACAAAGTTTCTTTTCAGTTGCAAACCCCATTCCATACATATATATGGGGAGGTACAAGCTCCAACTCGGTTTTACAGTGAAAACTGCAGGAACTTCAAACCGGCACTAGGAAACAGACTGAGAAAGCAGAGAAAAAGTGTCTCCTGCAACCCGTTCCCTTGGTGCTAGATGAACGAACGTCTCTCCACTTGCTCAGTTCTGAGAGATAAGTGTGTGTGAAAGCCGTCCTTCACCTAGCTTGTTGGGAACACAAAGTTTCTTTTCAGTTGCAAACTCCATTCCATACATATATATGGGGAGGTACAAGCTCCAACTCTGTTTTACAGTGAAAACTGCAGGAACTTCAAACCGGCACTAGGAAACAGACTGAGAAAGCAGAGAAAAAGTGTCTCCTGCAACCCGTTCCCTTGGTGCTAGATGAACGAACGTCTCTCCACTTGCTCAGTTCTGAGAGATAAGTGTGTGTGAAAGCCGTCCTTCACCTAGCTTTTTGGGAACACAAAGTTTCTTTTCAGTTGCAAACTCCATTCCATACATATATATTTGGAGGTAGAAGCTCCAACTCGGTTTTACAGTGAAAACTGCAGGAACTTCAAACCGGCACTAGGAAACCGTCTGAGAAAGCAGAGAAAAAGTGTCTCCTGCAACCCGTTCCCTTGGTGCTAGATGAACGAACGTCTCTCCACTTGCTCAGTTCTGAGAGATAAGTGTGTGTGAAAGCCGTCCTTCACCTAGCTTGTTGTTAACACAAAGTTTCTTTTCAGTTGCAAACTCCATTCCATACATATATATGGGGAGGTACAAGCTCCAACTCGGTTTTACAGTGAAAACTGCAGGAACTTCAAACCGGCACTAGGAAACAGACTGAGAAAGCAGAGAAAAAGTGTCTCCTGCAACCCGTTCCCTTGGTGCTAGATGAACGAACGTCTCTCCACTTGCTCAGTTCTGAGAGATAAGTGTGTGTGAAAGCCGTCCTTCACCTAGCTTGTTGGGAACACAAAGTTTCTTTTCAGTTGCAAACTCCATTCCATACATATATATGGGGAGGTACTAGGTCCAACTCGGTTTGACAGTGAAAACTGCAGGAACTTCAAACCGGCACCAGGAAACAGACTGAGAAAGCAGAGAAAAAGTGTCTCCTGCAACCCGTTCCCTTGGTGCTAGATGAACGAAAGTCTCTCCACTTGCTCAGTTCTGAGAGATAAGTGTGTGTGAAAGCCGTCCTTCACCTAGCTTTTTGGGAACACAAAGTTTCTTTTCAGTTGCAAACTCCATTCCATACATATATATTTGGAGGTAGAAGCTCCAACTCGGTTTTACAGTGAAAACTGCAGGAACTTCAAACCGGCACTAGGAAACAGTCTGAGAAAGCAGAGAAAAAGTGCCTCCTGCAACCCGTTCCCTTGGTGCTAGATGAACGAACGTCTCTCCACTTGCTCAGTTCTGAGAGATAAGTGAGTGTGAAAGCCGTCCTTCACCTAGCTTGTTGGGAACACAAATATTCTTTTCAGTTGCAAACTCCATTCCATACATATATATGGGGAGGTACAAGCTCCAACTCGGTTTTACAGTGAAAACTGCAGGAACTTCACACCGGCACTAGGAAACAGTCTGAGAAAGCAGAGAAAAAGTGCCTCCTGCAACCCGTTCCCTTGGTGCTAGATGAACGAACATCTCTCCACTTGCTCAGTTCTGAGAGATAAGTGTGTTTGAAAGCCGTCCTTCACCTAGCTTGTTGGGAACACAAAGTTTCTTTTCAGTTGCAAACTCCATTCCATACATATATATGGGGAGGTACAAGCTTCAACTCGGTTTTACAGTGAAAACTGCAGGAACTTCAAACCGGCACTAGGAAACAGACTGAGAAAGCAGAGAAAAAGTGTCTCCTGCAACCCGTTCCCTTGGTGCTAGAAGAACGAACGTCTCTCCACTTGCTCAGTTCTGAGAGATAAGTGTGTGTGAAAGCCGTCCTTCACCTAGCTTGTTGGGAACACAAAGTTTCTTTTCAGTTGCAAACTCCATTCCATACATATATATGGGGAGGTACAAGCTCCAACTCGGTTTTACAGTGAAAACTGCAGGAACTTCAAACCGGCACTAGGAAACAGACTGAGAAAGCAGAGAAAAAGTGTCTCCTGCAACCCGTTCCCTTGGTGCTAGATGAACGAACGTCTCTCCACTTGCTCAGTTCTGAGAGATAAGTGTGTGTGAAAGCCGTCCTTCACCTAGCTTGTTGGGAACACAAAGTTTCTTTTCAGTTGCAAACCCCATTCCATACATATATATGGGGAGGTTCAAGCTCCAACTCGGTTTTACAGTGAAAACTGCAGGAACTTCAAACCGGCACTAGGAAACAGACTGAGAAAGCAGAGAAAAAGTGTCTCCTGCAACCCGTTCCCTTGGTGCTAGATGAACGAACGTCTCTCCACTTGCTCAGTTCTGAGAGATAAGTGTGTGTGAAAGCCGTCCTTCACCTAGCTTGTTGGGAACACAAAGTTTCTTTTCAGTTGCAAACTCCATTCCATACATATATATGGGGAGGTACAAGCTCCAACTCGTTTTTACAGTGAAAACTGCAGGAACTTCAAACCGGCACTAGGAAACAGACTGAGAAAGCAGAGAAAAAGTGTCTCCTGCAACCCGTTCCCTTGGTGCTAGATGAACGAACGTCTCTCCACTTGCTCAGTTCTGAGAGATAAGTGTGTGTGAAAGCCGTCCTTCACCTAGCTTGTTGGGAACACAAAGTTTCTTTTCAGTTGCAAACTCCATTCCATACATATATATGGGTAGGTACTAGGTCCAACTCGGTTTTACAGTGAAAACTGCAGGAACTTCAAACAGGCACTAGGAAACAGACTGAGAAAGCAGAGAAAAAGTGTCTCCTGCAACCCGTTCCCTTGGTTCTAGATGAACGAAAGTCTCTGCACTTGCTCAGTTCTGAGAGATAAGTGTGTGTGAAAGCCGTCCTTCACCTAGCTTGTTGGGAACACAAAGTTTCTTTTCAGTTGCAAACTCCATTCCATACATATATATTTGGAGGTAGAAGCTCCAACACGGTTTTACAGTGAAAACTGCAGGAACTTCAAACCGGCACTAGGAAACAGACTGAGAAAGCAGAGAAAAAGTGTCTCCTGCAACCCGTTCCCTTGGTGCTAGATGAACGAACGTCTCTCCACTTGCTCAGTTCTGAGAGATAAGTGTGTGTGAAAGCCGTCCTTCACCTAGCTTGTTGGGAACACAAAGTTTCTTTTCAGTTGCAAACTCCATTCCATACATATATATGGGGAGGTACAAACTCCAACTCGGTTTTACAGTGAAAACTGCAGGAACTTCAAACCGGCACTAGGAAACAGACTGAAAAAGCAGAGAAAAAGAGTCTCCTGCAACCCGTTCCCTTGGTGCTAGATGAACGAACGTCTCTCCACTTGCTCAGTTCTGAGAGATAAGTGTGTGTGAAAGCCGTCCTTCACCTAGCTTGTTGGGAACACAAAGTTTCTTTTCAGTTGCAAACTCCATTGCATACATGTATATGGGGAGGTACTAGCTCCAACTCGCTTTTACAGTGAAAACTGCAGGAACTTCAAACCGGCACTAGGAAACAGAATGAGAAAGCAGAGAAAAAGTGTCTCCTGCAACCCGTTCCCTTGGTGCTAGATGAACGAACGTCTCTCCACTTGCTCAGTTCTGAGAGATAAGTGTGTGTGAAAGCCGTCCTTCACCTAGCTTGTTGGGAACACAAATATTCTTTTCAGTTGCAAACTCCATTCCATACATATATATGGGGAGGTACTAGCTCCAACTCGGTTTTACAGTGAAAACTGCAGGAACTTCAAACCGGCACTAGGAAACAGACTGAGAAAGCAGAGAAAAAGTGTCTCCTGCAACCCGTTCCCTTGGTGCTAGATGAACGAACGTCTCTCCACTTGCTCAGTTCTGAGAGATAAGTGTGTGTGAAAGCCGTCCTTCACCTAGCTTGTTGGGAACACAAAGTTTCTTTTCAGTTGCAAACTCCATTCCATACATATATATGGGTAGGTACTAGGTCCAACTCGGTTTTACAGTGAAAACTGCAGGAACTTCAAACAGGCACTAGGAAACAGACTGAGAAAGCAGAGAAAAAGTGTCTCCTGCAACCCGTTCCCTTGGTTCTAGATGAACGAAAGTCTCTGCACTTGCTCAGTTCTGAGAGATAAGTGTGTGTGAAAGCCGTCCTTCACCTAGCTTGTTGGGAACACAAAGTTTCTTTTCAGTTGCAAACTCCATTCCATACATATATATTTGGAGGTAGAAGCTCCAACACGGTTTTACAGTGAAAACTGCAGGAACTTCAAACCGGCACTAGGAAACAGACTGAGAAAGCAGAGAAAAAGTGTCTCCTGCAACCCGTTCCCTTGGTGCTAGATGAACGAACGTCTCTCCACTTGCTCAGTTCTGAGAGATAAGTGTGTGTGAAAGCCGTCCTTCACCTAGCTTGTTGGGAACACAAAGTTTCTTTTCAGTTGCAAACTCCTTCTCATACATATATATGGGGAGGTACAAACTCCAACTCGGTTTTACAGTGAAAACTGCAGGAACTTCAAACCGGCACTAGGAAACAGACTGAGAAAGCAGAGAAAAAGTGTCTCCTGCAACCCGTTCCCTTGGTGCTAGATGAACGAACGTCTCTCCACTTGCTCAGTTCTGAGAGATAAGTGTGTGTGAAAGCCGTCCTTCACCTAGCTTGTTGGGAACACAAAGTTTCTTTTCAGTTGCAAACTCCATTGCATACATGTATATGGGGAGGTACTAGCTCCAACTCGCTTTTACAGTGAAAACTGCAGGAACTTCAAACCGGCACTAGGAAACAGACTGAGAAAGCAGAGAAAAAGTGTCTCCTGCAACCCGTTCCCTTGGTGCTAGATGAACGAACGTCTCTCCACTTGCTCAGTTTTGAGAGATAATTGTGTGTGAAAGCCGTCCTTCACCTAGCTTTTTGGGAACACAAAGTTTCTTTTCAGTTGCAAACTCCATTCCATACATATATATGGGTAGGTACTAGGTCCAACTCGGTTTTACAGTGAAAACTGCAGGAACTTCAAACAGGCACTAGGAAACAGACTGAGAAAGCAGAGAAAAAGTGTCTCCTGCAACCCGTTCCCTTGGTTCTAGATGAACGAAAGTCTCTGCACTTGCTCAGTTCTGAGAGATAAGTGTGTGTGAAAGCCGTCCTTCACCTAGCTTGTTGGGAACACAAAGTTTCTTTTCAGTTGCAAACTCCATTCCATACATATATATTTGGAGGTAGAAGCTCCAACACGGTTTTACAGTGAAAACTGCAGGAACTTCAAACCGGCACTAGGAAACAGACTGAGAAAGCAGAGAAAAAGTGTCTCCTGCAACCCGTTCCCTTGGTGCTAGATGAACGAACGTCTCTCCACTTGCTCAGTTCTGAGAGATAAGTGTGTGTGAAAGCCGTCCTTCACCTAGCTTGTTGGGAACACAAAGTTTCTTTTCAGTTGCAAACTCCATTCCATACATATATATGGGGAGGTACAAACTCCAACTCGGTTTTACAGTGAAAACTGCAGGAACTTCAAACCGGCACTAGGAAACAGACTGAGAAAGCAGAGAAAAAGTGTCTCCTGCAACCCGTTCCCTTGGTGCTAGATGAACGAACGTCTCTCCACTTGCTCAGTTCTGAGAGATAAGTGTGTGTGAAAGCCGTCCTTCACCTAGCTTGTTGGGAACACAAAGTTTCTTTTCAGTTGCAAACTCCATTGCATACATGTATATGGGGAGGTACTAGCTCCAACTCGCTTTTACAGTGAAAACTGCAGGAACTTCAAACCGGCACTAGGAAACAGACTGAGAAAGCAGAGAAAAAGTGTCTCCTGCAACCCGTTCCCTTGGTGCTAGATGAACGAACGTCTCTCCACTTGCTCAGTTCTGAGAGATAATTGTGTGTGAAAGCCGTCCTTCACCTAGCTTTTTGGGAACACAAAGTTTCTTTTCAGTTGCAAACTCCATTCCATACATATATATTTGGAGGTAGAAGCTCCAACTCGGTTTTACAGTGAATACTGCAGGAACTTCAAAACGGCACTAGGAAACAGACTGAGAAAGCAGAGAAAAAGTGTCTCCTGCAACCCGTTCCCTTAGTGCTAGATGAACGAACGTCTCTCCACTTGCTCAGTTCTGAGAGATAAGTGTGTGTGAAAGCCGTCCTTCACCTAGCTTTTTGGGAACACAAAGTTTCTTTTCAGTTGCAAACTCCATTCAATACATATATATTTGGAAGTAGAAGCTCCAACACGGTTTTACAGTGAAAACTGCAAGAATTTCAAAACGGCACTAGGAAACAGACTGAGAAAGCAGAGAAAAAGTGTCTCCTGCAAACCGTTCCCTTGGTGCTAGATGAACGAACGTCTCTCCAATTGCTCAGTTCTGAGAGATAAGTGTGTGTGAAAGCCGTCCTTCACCTAGCTTGTTGGGAACACAAAGTTTCTTTTCTAGTTGCAAACTCCATTCCATACATATATATAGGGAGGTACTAGCTCCAACTCGGTTTTACAGTGAAAACTGCAGGAACTTCAAACCGGCACTAGGAAACAGACTGAGAAAGCAGAGAAAAAGTGTCTCCTGCAACCCGTTCCCTTGGTGCTAGATGAACGAACGTCTATCCACTTGCTCAGTTCTGAGAGATAAGTGTGTGTGAAAGCCGTCCTTCACCTAGCTTGTTGGGAACACAGTTTCTTTTCAGTTGCAAACTCCATTCCATACATATATATGGGGAGGTACTAGCTCCAACTCGGTTTGACAGTGAAAACTGCAGGAACATCAAACCGGCACTAGGAAACAGACTGAGAAAGCAGAGAAAAAGTGTCTCCTGCAACCCGTTCCCTTGGTGCTAGATGAACGAACGTCTCTCCACTTGCTCAGTTCTGAGAGATAAGTGTGTGTGAAAGCCGTCTTTCACCTAGCTTGTTGGGAACACAAAGTTTCTTTTCAGTTGCAAACTCCATTCCATACATATATATTTGGAGGTAGAAGCTCCAACTCGGTTTTACAATGAAAACTGCAGGAACTTCAAACCGGCACTAGGAAAAAGTCTGAGAAAGCAGAGAAAAAGTGCCTCCTGCAAAACGTTCCCTTGGTGCTAGATGAACGAACGTCTCTCCACTTGCTCAGTTCTGAGAGATAAGTGTGTGTGAAAGCCGTCCTTCACCTAGCTTGTTGGGAACACAAAGTTTCTTTTCAGTTGCAAACTCCATTCCATACATATATATGGGGAGGTACAAGCTCCAACTCGCTTTTACAGTGAAAACTGCAGGAACTTCAAACCGGCACTAGGAAACAGACTGAGAAAGCAGAGAAAAAGTGTCTCCTGCAACCCGTTCCCTTGGTGCTAGATGAACGAACGTCTCTCCACTTGCTCAGTTCTGAGAGGTAAGTGTGTGTGAAAGCCGTCCTTCACCTACCTTGTTGGGAACACAAAGTTTCTTTTCAGTTGCAAACTCCATTCCATACATATATATGGGGAGGTACTAGCTCCAACTCGGTTTGACAGTGAAAACTGCAGGAACTTCAAACCGGCACTAGGAAACAGACTGAGAAAGCAGAGAAAAAGTGTCTCCTGCAAACCGTTCCCTTGGTGCTAGATGAACGAACGTCTCTCCACTTGCTCAGTTCTGAGAGATAAGTGTGTGTGAAAGCCGTCCTTCACCTAGCTTGTTGGGAACACAAAGTTTCTTTTCAGTTGCAAACTCCATTCCATACATATATATTTGGAGGTAGAAGCTCCAACTCTGTTTTACAGTGAAAACTGCAGGAACTTCAAACCGGCACTAGGAAACAGTCTGAGAAAGCAGAGAAAAAGTGCCTCCTGCAACCCGTTCCCTTGGTGCTAGATGAACGAACGTCTCTCCACTTGCTCAGTTCTGAGAGATAAGTGTGTGTGAAAGCCGTCCTTCACCTAGCTTGTTGGGAACACAAAGTTTCTTTTCAGTTGCAAACTCCATTCCATACATATATATGGGGAGGTACAAGCTCCAACTCGGTTTTACAGTGAAAACTGCAGGAAATTCAAACCGGCACTAGGAAACAGACTGAGAAAGCAGAGAAAAAGTGTCTCCTGCAACCCGTTCCCTTGGTGCTAGATGAAGGAACGTCTCTCCACTTGCTCAGTTCTGAGAGATAAGTGTGTGTGACAGCCGTCCTTCACCTAGCTTGTTGGGAACACAAAGTTTCTTTTCAGTTGCAAACTCCATTCCAAACATATATATGGGGAGGTACAAGCTCCAACTCGGTTTTACAGTGAAAACTGCAGGAACTTCAAACCGGCACTAGGAAACAGACTGAGAAAGCAGAGAAAAAGTGTCTCCTGCAACCCGTTCCCTTGGTGCTAGATGAACGAACGTCTCTCCACTTGCTCAGTTCTGAGAGATAAGTGTGTGTGAAAGCCGTCCTTCACCTAGCTTGTTGGGAACACAAAGTTTCTTTTCAGTTGCAAACTCCATTCCAAACATATATATGGGGAGGTACTAGCTCCAACTCGGTTTTACAGTGAAAACTGCAGGAACTTCAAACCGGCACTAGGAAACAGACTGAGAAAGCAGAGAAAAAGTGTCTCCTGCAAACCGTTCCCTTGGTGCTAGATGAACGAACGTCTCTCCAATTGCTCAGTTCTGAGAGATAAGTGTGTGTGAAAGCCGTCCTTCACCTAGCTTGTTGGGAACACAAAGTTTCTTTTCAGTTGCAAACTCCATTCCATACATATATATGGGGAGGTACTAGCTCCAACTCGGTTTGACAGTGAAAACTGCAGGAACTTCAAACCGGCACTAGGAAACAGACTGAGAAAGCAGAGAAAAAGTGTCTCCTGCAAACCGTTCCCTTGGTGCTAGATGAACGAACGTCTCTCCACTTGCTCAGTTCTGAGAGATAAGTGTGTGTGAAAGCCGTCCTTCACCTAGCTTGTTGGGAACACAAAGTTTCTTTTCAGTTGCAAACTCCATTCCATACATATATATTTGGAGGTAGAAGCTCCAACTCTGTTTTACAGTGAAAACTGCAGGAACTTCAAACCGGCACTAGGAAACAGTCTGAGAAAGCAGAGAAAAAGTGCCTCCTGCAACCCGTTCCCTTGGTGCTAGATGAACGAACGTCTCTCCACTTGCTCAGTTCTGAGAGATAAGTGTGTGTGAAAGCCGTCCTTCACCTAGCTTGTTGGGAACACAAAGTTTCTTTTCAGTTGCAAACTCCATTCCATACATATATATGGGGAGGTACAAGCTCCAACTCGGTTTTACAGTGAAAACTGCAGGAACTTCAAACCGGCACTAGGAAACAGACTGAGAAAGCAGAGAAAAAGTGTCTCCTGCAACCCGTTCCCTTGGTGCTAGATGAAGGAACGTCTCTCCACTTGCTCAGTTCTGAGAGATAAGTGTGTGTGAAAGCCGTCCTTCACCTAGCTTGTTGGGAACACAAAGTTTCTTTTCAGTTGCAAACTCCATTCCAAACATATATATGGGGAGGTACAAGCTCCAACTCGGTTTTACAGTGAAAACTGCAGGAACTTCAAACCGGCACTAGGAAACAGACTGAGAAAGCAGAGAAAAAGTGTCTCCTGCAACCCGTTCCCTTGGTGCTAGATGAACGAACGTCTCTCCACTTGCTCAGTTCTGAGAGATAAGTGTGTGTGAAAGCCGTCCTTCACCTAGCTTGTTGGGAACACAAAGTTTCTTTTCAGTTGCAAACTCCATTCCATACATGTATATGGGGAGGTACTAGCTCCAACTCGCTTTTACAGTGAAAACTGCAGGAACTTCAAACCGGCACTAGGAAACAGACTGAGAAAGCAGAGAAAAAGTGTCTCCTGCAACCCGTTCCCTTGGTGCTAGATGAACGAACGTCTCTCCACTTGCTCAGTTCTGAGAGATAATTGTGTGTGAAAGCCGTCCTTCACCTAGCTTGTTGGGAACACAAAGTTTCTTTTCAGTTGCAAACTCCATTCCATACATATATATTTGGAGGTAGAAGCTCCAACTCGGTTTGACAGTGAATACTGCAGGAACTTCAAACCGGCACTAGGAAACAGACTGAGAAAGCAGAGAAAAAGTGTCTCCTGCAACCCGTTCCCTTAGTGCTAGATGAACGAACGTCTCTCCACTTGCTCAGTTCTGAGAGATAAGTGTGTGTGAAAGCCGTCCTTCACCTAGCTTTTTGGGAACACAAAGTTTCTTTTCAGTTGCAAACTCCATTCAATACATATATATTTGGAAGTAGAAGCTCCAAAACGGATTTACAGTGAAAACTGCAAGAATTTCAAAACGGCACTAGGAAACAGACTGAGAAAGCAGAGAAAAAGTGTCTCCTGCAACCCGTTCCCTTGGTGCTAGATGAACGAACGTCTCTCCACTTGCTCAGTTCTGAGAGATAAGTGCGTGTGAAAGCCGTCCTTCACCTAGCTTGTTGGGAACACAAAGTTTCTTTTCAGTTGCAAACTCCATTCCATACATATATATTTGGAGGTAGAAGCTCCAACTCGGTTTTACAGTGAAAACTGCAGGAACTTCAAACCGGCACTAGGAAACAGTCTGAGAAAGCAGAGAAAAAGTGCCTCCTGCAACCCGTTCCCTTGGTGCTAGATGAACGAACGTCTCTCCACTTGCTCAGTTCTGAGAGATAAGTGTGTGTGAAAGCCGTCCTTCACCTAGCTTGTTGGGAACACAAAGTTTCTTTTCAGTTGCAAACTCCATTCCATACATATATATGGGGAGGTAGAAGCTCCAACTCGGTTTTACAGTGAAAACTGCAGGAACTTCAAACCGGCACTAGGAAACAGACTGAGAAAGCAGAGAAAAAGTGTCTCCTGCAACCCGTTCCCTTGGTGCTAGATGAACGAACGTCTCTCCACTTGCTCAGTTCTGAGAGATATGTGTGTGTGAAAGCCGTCCTTCACCTAGCTTGTTGGGAACACAAAGTTTCTTTTCAGTTGCAAACTCCATTCCAAACATATATATGGGGAGGTACAAGCTCCAACTCGGTTTTACAGTGAAAACTGCAGGAACTTCAAACCGGCACTAGGAAACAGACTGAGAAAGCAGAGAAAAAGTGTCTCCTGCAACCCGTTCCCTTGGTGCTAGATGAACGAACGTCTCTCCACTTGCTCAGTTCTGAGAGATAAGTGTGTGTGAAAGCCGTCCTTCACCTAGCTTGTTGGGAACACAAAGTTTCTTTTCAGTTGCAAACTCCATTCCATACATGTATATGGGGAGGTACTAGCTCCAACTCGCTTTTACAGTGAAAACTGCAGGAACTTCAAACCGGCACTAGGAAACAGTCTGAGAAAGCAGAGAAAAAGTGCCTCCTGCAACCCGTTCCCTTGGTGCTAGATGAACGAACGTCTCTCCACTTGCTCAGTTCTGAGAGATAAGTGTGTGTGAAAGCCGTCCTTCACCTAGCTTGTTGGGAACACAAAGTTTCTTTTCAGTTGCAAACTCCATTCCATACATATATATGGGGAGGTAGAAGCTCCAACTCGGTTTTACAGTGAAAACTGCAGGAACTTCAAACCGGCACTAGGAAACAGACTGAGAAAGCAGAGAAAAAGTGTCTCCTGCAACCCGTTCCCTTGGTGCTAGATGAACGAACGTCTCTCCACTTGCTCAGTTCTGAGAGATAAGTGTGTGTGAAAGCCGTCCTTCACCTAGCTTGTTGGGAACACAAAGTTTCTTTTCAGTTGCAAACTCCATTCCATACATGTATATGGGGAGGTACTAGCTCCAACTCGCTTTTACAGTGAAAACTGCAGGAACTTCAAACCGGCACTAGGAAACAGACTGAGAAAGCAGAGAAAAAGTGTCTCCTGCAACCCGTTCCCTTGGTGCTAGATGAACGAACGTCTCTCCACTTGCTCAGTTCTGAGAGATAATTGTGTGTGAAAGCCGTCCTTCACCTAGCTTGTTGGGAACACAAAGTTTCTTTTCAGTTGCAAACTCCATTCCATACATATATATTTGGAGGTAGAAGCTCCAACTCGGTTTGACAGTGAATACTGCAGGAACTTCAAACCGGCACTAGGAAACAGACTGAGAAAGCAGAGAAAAAGTGTCTCCTGCAACCCGTTCCCTTAGTGCTAGATGAACGAACGTCTCTCCACTTGCTCAGTTCTGAGAGATAAGTGTGTGTGAAAGCCGTCCTTCACCTAGCTTTTTGGGAACACAAAGTTTCTTTTCAGTTGCAAACTCCATTCAATACATATATATTTGGAAGTAGAAGCTCCAAAACGGTTTTACAGTGAAAACTGCAAGAATTTCAAAACGGCACTAGGAAACAGACTGAGAAAGCAGAGAAAAAGTGTCTCCTGCAACCCGTTCCCTTGGTGCTAGATGAACGAACGTCTCTCCACTTGCTCAGTTCTGAGAGATAAGTGCGTGTGAAAGCCGTCCTTCACCTAGCTTGTTGGGAACACAAAGTTTCTTTTCAGTTGCAAACTCCATTCCATACATATATATTTGGAGGTAGAAGCTCCAACTCGGTTTTACAGTGAAAACTGCAGGAACTTCAAACCGGCACTAGGAAACAGTCTGAGAAAGCAGAGAAAAAGTGCCTCCTGCAACCCGTTCCCTTGGTGCTAGATGAACGAACGTCTCTCCACTTGCTCAGTTCTGAGAGATAAGTGTGTGTGAAAGCCGTCCTTCACCTAGCTTGTTGGGAACACAAAGTTTCTTTTCAGTTGCAAACTCCATTCCATACATATATATGGGGAGGTAGAAGCTCCAACTCGGTTTTACAGTGAAAACTGCAGGAACTTCAAACCGGCACTAGGAAACAGACTGAGAAAGCAGAGAAAAAGTGTCTCCTGCAACCCGTTCCCTTGGTGCTAGATGAACGAACGTCTCTCCACTTGCTCAGTTCTGAGAGATATGTGTGTGTGAAAGCCGTCCTTCACCTAGCTTGTTGGGAACACAAAGTTTCTTTTCAGTTGCAAACTCCATTCCAAACATATATATGGGGAGGTACAAGCTCCAACTCGGTTTTACAGTGAAAACTGCAGGAACTTCAAACCGGCACTAGGAAACAGACTGAGAAAGCAGAGAAAAAGTGTCTCCTGCAACCCGTTCCCTTGGTGCTAGATGAACGAACGTCTCTCCACTTGCTCAGTTCTGAGAGATAAGTGTGTGTGAAAGCCGTCCTTCACCTAGCTTGTTGGGAACACAAAGTTTCTTTTCAGTTGCAAACTCCATTCCATACATGTATATGGGGAGGTACTAGCTCCAACTCGCTTTTACAGTGAAAACTGCAGGAACTTCAAACCGGCACTAGGAAACAGTCTGAGAAAGCAGAGAAAAAGTGCCTCCTGCAACCCGTTCCCTTGGTGCTAGATGAACGAACGTCTCTCCACTTGCTCAGTTCTGAGAGATAAGTGTGTGTGAAAGCCGTCCTTCACCTAGCTTGTTGGGAACACAAAGTTTCTTTTCAGTTGCAAACTCCATTCCATACATATATATGGGGAGGTAGAAGCTCCAACTCGGTTTTACAGTGAAAACTGCAGGAACTTCAAACCGGCACTAGGAAACAGACTGAGAAAGCAGAGAAAAAGTGTCTCCTGCAACCCGTTCCCTTGGTGCTAGATGAACGAACGTCTCTCCACTTGCTCAGTTCTGAGAGATATGTGTGTGTGAAAGCCGTCCTTCACCAAGCTTGTTGGGAACACAAAGTTTCTTTTCAGTTGCAAACTCCATTCCAAACATATATATGGGGAGGTACAAGCTCCAACTCGGTTTTACAGTGAAAACTGCAGGAACTTCAAACCGGCACTAGGAAACAGACTGAGAAAGCAGAGAAAAAGTGTCTCCTGCAACCCGTTCCCTTGGTGCTAGATGAACGAACGTCTCTCCACTTGCTCAGTTCTGAGAGGTAAGTGTGTGTGAAAGCCGTCCTTCACCTACCTTGTTGGGAACACAAAGTTTCTTTTCAGTTGCAAACTCCATTCCATACATATATATGGGGAGGTACTAGCTCCAACTCGGTTTGACAGTGAAAACTGCAGGAACTTCAAACCGGCACTAGGAAACAGACTGAGAAAGCAGAGAAAAAGTGTCTCCTGCAAACCGTTCCCTTGGTGCTAGATGAACGAACGTCTCTCCACTTGCTCAGTTCTGAGAGATAAGTGTGTGTGAAAGCCGTCCTTCACCTAGCTTGTTGGGAACACAAAGTTTCTTTTCAGTTGCAAACTCCATTCCATACATATATATTTGGAGGTAGAAGCTCCAACTCTGTTTTACAGTGAAAACTGCAGGAACTTCAAACCGGCACTAGGAAACAGTCTGAGAAAGCAGAGAAAAAGTGCCTCCTGCAACCCGTTCCCTTGGTGCTAGATGAACGAACGTCTCTCCACTTGCTCAGTTCTGAGAGATAAGTGTGTGTGAAAGCCGTCCTTCACCTAGCTTGTTGGGAACACAAAGTTTCTTTTCAGTTGCAAACTCCATTCCATACATATATATGGGGAGGTACAAGCTCCAACTCGGTTTTACAGTGAAAACTGCAGGAAATTCAAACCGGCACTAGGAAACAGACTGAGAAAGCAGAGAAAAAGTGTCTCCTGCAACCCGTTCCCTTGGTGCTAGATGAAGGAACGTCTCTCCACTTGCTCAGTTCTGAGAGATAAGTGTGTGTGAAAGCCGTCCTTCACCTAGCTTGTTGGGAACACAAAGTTTCTTTTCAGTTGCAAACTCCATTCCAAACATATATATGGGGAGGTACAAGCTCCAACTCGGTTTTACAGTGAAAACTGCAGGAACTTCAAACCGGCACTAGGAAACAGACTGAGAAAGCAGAGAAAAAGTGTCTCCTGCAACCCGTTCCCTTGGTGCTAGATGAACGAACGTCTCTCCACTTGCTCAGTTCTGAGAGATAAGTGTGTGTGAAAGCCGTCCTTCACCTAGCTTGTTGGGAACACAAAGTTTCTTTTCAGTTGCAAACTCCATTCCAAACATATATATGGGGAGGTACTAGCTCCAACTCGGTTTTACAGTGAAAACTGCAGGAACTTCAAACCGGCACTAGGAAACAGACTGAGAAAGCAGAGAAAAAGTGTCTCCTGCAAACCGTTCCCTTGGTGCTAGATGAACGAACGTCTCTCCAATTGCTCAGTTCTGAGAGATAAGTGTGTGTGAAAGCCGTCCTTCACCTAGCTTGTTGGGAACACAAAGTTTCTTTTCAGTTGCAAACTCCATTCCATACATATATATGGGGAGGTACTAGCTCCAACTCGGTTTGACAGTGAAAACTGCAGGAACTTCAAACCGGCACTAGGAAACAGACTGAGAAAGCAGAGAAAAAGTGTCTCCTGCAAACCGTTCCCTTGGTGCTAGATGAACGAACGTCTCTCCACTTGCTCAGTTCTGAGAGATAAGTGTGTGTGAAAGCCGTCCTTCACCTAGCTTGTTGGGAACACAAAGTTTCTTTTCAGTTGCAAACTCCATTCCATACATATATATTTGGAGGTAGAAGCTCCAACTCTGTTTTACAGTGAAAACTGCAGGAACTTCAAACCGGCACTAGGAAACAGTCTGAGAAAGCAGAGAAAAAGTGCCTCCTGCAACCCGTTCCCTTGGTGCTAGATGAACGAACGTCTCTCCACTTGCTCAGTTCTGAGAGATAAGTGTGTGTGAAAGCCGTCCTTCACCTAGCTTGTTGGGAACACAAAGTTTCTTTTCAGTTGCAAACTCCATTCCATACATATATATGGGGAGGTACAAGCTCCAACTCGGTTTTACAGTGAAAACTGCAGGAACTTCAAACCGGCACTAGGAAACAGACTGAGAAAGCAGAGAAAAAGTGTCTCCTGCAACCCGTTCCCTTGGTGCTAGATGAAGGAACGTCTCTCCACTTGCTCAGTTCTGAGAGATAAGTGTGTGTGAAAGCCGTCCTTCACCTAGCTTGTTGGGAACACAAAGTTTCTTTTCAGTTGCAAACTCCATTCCAAACATATATATGGGGAGGTACAAGCTCCAACTCGGTTTTACAGTGAAAACTGCAGGAACTTCAAACCGGCACTAGGAAACAGACTGAGAAAGCAGAGAAAAAGTGTCTCCTGCAACCCGTTCCCTTGGTGCTAGATGAACGAACGTCTCTCCACTTGCTCAGTTCTGAGAGATAAGTGTGTGTGAAAGCCGTCCTTCACCTAGCTTGTTGGGAACACAAATATTCTTTTCAGTTGCAAACTCCATTCCATACATGTATATGGGGAGGTACTAGCTCCAACTCGCTTTTACAGTGAAAACTGCAGGAACTTCAAACCGGCACTAGGAAACAGACTGAGAAAGCAGAGAAAAAGTGTCTCCTGCAACCCGTTCCCTTGGTGCTAGATGAACGAACGTCTCTCCACTTGCTCAGTTCTGAGAGATAATTGTGTGTGAAAGCCGTCCTTCACCTAGCTTGTTGGGAACACAAAGTTTCTTTTCAGTTGCAAACTCCATTCCATACATATATATTTGGAGGTAGAAGCTCCAACTCGGTTTGACAGTGAATACTGCAGGAACTTCAAACCGGCACTAGGAAACAGACTGAGAAAGCAGAGAAAAAGTGTCTCCTGCAACCCGTTCCCTTAGTGCTAGATGAACGAACGTCTCTCCACTTGCTCAGTTCTGAGAGATAAGTGTGTGTGAAAGCCGTCCTTCACCTAGCTTTTTGGGAACACAAAGTTTCTTTTCAGTTGCAAACTCCATTCAATACATATATATTTGGAAGTAGAAGCTCCAAAACGGTTTTACAGTGAAAACTGCAAGAATTTCAAAACGGCACTAGGAAACAGACTGAGAAAGCAGAGAAAAAGTGTCTCCTGCAACCCGTTCCCTTGGTGCTAGATGAACGAACGTCTCTCCACTTGCTCAGTTCTGAGAGATAAGTGCGTGTGAAAGCCGTCCTTCACCTAGCTTGTTGGGAACACAAAGTTTCTTTTCAGTTGCAAACTCCATTCCATACATATATATTTGGAGGTAGAAGCTCCAACTCGGTTTTACAGTGAAAACTGCAGGAACTTCAAACCGGCACTAGGAAACAGTCTGAGAAAGCAGAGAAAAAGTGCCTCCTGCAACCCGTTCCCTTGGTGCTAGATGAACGAACGTCTCTCCACTTGCTCAGTTCTGAGAGATAAGTGTGTGTGAAAGCCGTCCTTCACCTAGCTTGTTGGGAACACAAAGTTTCTTTTCAGTTGCAAACTCCATTCCATACATATATATGGGGAGGTAGAAGCTCCAACTCGGTTTTACAGTGAAAACTGCAGGAACTTCAAACCGGCACTAGGAAACAGACTGAGAAAGCAGAGAAAAAGTGTCTCCTGCAACCCGTTCCCTTGGTGCTAGATGAACGAACGTCTCTCCACTTGCTCAGTTCTGAGAGATATGTGTGTGTGAAAGCCGTCCTTCACCTAGCTTGTTGGGAACACAAAGTTTCTTTTCAGTTGCAAACTCCATTCCAAACATATATATGGGGAGGTACAAGCTCCAACTCGGTTTTACAGTGAAAACTGCAGGAACTTCAAACCGGCACTAGGAAACAGACTGAGAAAGCAGAGAAAAAGTGTCTCCTGCAACCCGTTCCCTTGGTGCTAGATGAACGAACGTCTCTCCACTTGCTCAGTTCTGAGAGATAAGTGTGTGTGAAAGCCGTCCTTCACCTAGCTTGTTGGGAACACAAAGTTTCTTTTCAGTTGCAAACTCCATTCCATACATGTATATGGGGAGGTACTAGCTCCAACTCGCTTTTACAGTGAAAACTGCAGGAACTTCAAACCGGCACTAGGAAACAGACTGAGAAAGCAGAGAAAAAGTGTCTCCTGCAACCCGTTCCCTTGGTGCTAGATGAACGAACGTCTCTCCACTTGCTCAGTTCTGAGAGATAATTGTGTGTGAAAGCCGTCCTTCACCTAGCTTTTTGGGAACACAAAGTTTCTTTTCAGTTGCAAACTCCATTCCATACATATATATTTGGAGGTAGAAGCTCCAACTCGGTTTTACAGTGAATACTGCAGGAACTTCAAACCGGCACTAGGAAACAGACTGAGAAAGCAGAGAAAAAGTGTCTCCTGCAACCCGTTCCCTTAGTGCTAGATGAACGAACGTCTCTCCACTTGCTCAGTTCTGAGAGATAAGTGTGTGTGAAAGCCGTCCTTCACCTAGCTTTTTGGGAACACAAAGTTTCTTTTCAGTTGCAAACTCCATTCCATACATATATATAGGGAGGTACAAGCTCCAACTCGGTTTTACAGTGAAAACTGCAGGAACTTCAAACCGGCACTAGGAAACAGACTGAGAAAGCAGAGAAAAAGTGTCTCCTGCAACCCGTTCCCTTGGTGCTAGATGAACGAACGTCTCTCCACTTGCTCAGTTCTGAGAGATAAGTGTGTGTGAAAGCCGTCCTTCACCTAGCTTGTTGGGAACACAGTTTCTTTTCAGTTGCAAACTCCATTCCATACATATATATGGGGAGGTACTAGCTCCAACTCGGTTTGACAGTGAAAACTGCAGGAACTTCAAACCGGCACTAGGAAACAGACTGAGAAATCAGAGAAAAAGTGTCTCCTGCAACCCGTTCCCTTGGTGCTAGATGAACGAACGTCTCTCCACTTGCTCAGTTCTGAGAGATAAGTGTGTGTGAAAGCCGTCCTTCACCTAGCTTGTTGGGAACACAAACTTTCTTTTCAGTTGCAAACTCCATTCCATACATATATATTTGGAGGTAGAAGCTCCAACTCGGTTTTACAGTGAAAACTGCAGGAACTTCAAACCGGCACTAGGAAACAGTCTGAGAAAGCAGAGAAAAAGTGCCTCCTGCAAAACGTTCCCTTGGTGCTAGATGAACGAACGTCTCTCCACTTGCTCAGTTCTGAGAGATAAGTGTGTGTGAAAGCCGTCCTTCACCTAGCTTGTTGGGAACACAAAGTTTCTTTTCAGTTGCAAACTCCATTCCATACATATATATGGGGAGGTACAAGCTCCAACTCGCTTTTACAGTGAAAACTGCAGGAACTTCAAACCGGCACTAGGAAACAGACTGAGAAAGCAGAGAAAAAGTGTCTCCTGCAACCCGTTCCCTTGGTGCTAGATGAACGAACGTCTCTCCACTTGCTCAGTTCTGAGAGATAAGTGCGTGTGAAAGCCGTCCTTCACCTAGCTTTTTGGGAACACAAAGTTTCTTTTCAGTTGCAAACTCCATTCCATACATATATATGGGGAGGTACTAGCTCCAACTCGGTTTTACAGTGAATACTGCAGGAACTTCAAACCGGCACTAGGAAACAGACTGAGAAAGCAGAGAAAAAGTGTCTCCTGCAACCCGTTCCCTTGGTGCTAGATGAACGAACGTCTCTCCACTTGCTCAGTTCTGAGAGGTAAGTGTGTGTGAAAGCCGTCCTTCACCTAGCTTGTTGGGAACACAAAGTTTCTTTTCAGTTGCAAACTCCATTCCATACATATATATGGGGAGGTACTAGCTCCAACTCGGTTTGACAGTGATAACTGCAGGAACTTCAAACCGGCACTAGGAAACAGACTGAGAAAGCAGAGAAAAAGTGTCTCCTGCAACCCGTTCCCTTGGTGCTAGATGAACGAACGTCTCTCCACTTGCTCAGTTCTGAGAGATATGTGTGTGTGAAAGCCGTCCTTCACCTAGCTTGTTGGGAACACAAAGTTTCTTTTCAGTTGCAAACTCCATTCCAAACATATATATGGGGAGGTACAAGCTCCAACTCGGTTTTACAGTGAAAACTGCAGGAACTTCAAACCGGCACTAGGAAACAGACTGAGAAAGCAGAGAAAAAGTGTCTCCTGCAACCCGTTCCCTTGGTGCTAGATGAACGAACGTCTCTCCACTTGCTCAGTTCTGAGAGATAAGTGTGTGTGAAAGCCGTCCTTCACCTAGCTTGTTGGGAACACAAAGTTTCTTTTCAGTTGCAAACTCCATTCCATACATGTATATGGGGAGGTACTAGCTCCAACTCGCTTTTACAGTGAAAACTGCAGGAACTTCAAACCGGCACTAGGAAACAGACTGAGAAAGCAGAGAAATAGTGTCTCCTGCAACCCGTTCCCTTGGTGCTAGATGAACGAACGTCTCTCCACTTGCTCAGTTCTGAGAGATAATTGTGTGTGAAAGCCGTCCTTCACCTAGCTTTTTGGGAACACAAAGTTTCTTTTCAGTTGCAAACTCTATTCCATACATATATATTTGGAGGTAGAAGCTCCAACTCGGTTTTACAGTGAATACTGCAGGAACTTCAAACCGGCACTAGGAAACAGACTGAGAAAGCAGAGAAAAAGTGTCTCCTGCAACCCGTTCCCTTAGTGCTAGATGAACGAACGTCTCTCCACTTGCTCAGTTCTGAGAGATAAGTGTGTGTGAAAGCCGTCCTTCACCTAGCTTTTTGGGAACACAAAGTTTCTTTTCAGTTGCAAACCCCATTCCATACATATATATGGGGAGGTACAAGCTCCAACTCGGTTTTACAGTGAAAACTGCAGGAACTTCAAACCGGCACTAGGAAACAGACTGAGAAAGCAGAGAAAAAGTGTCTCCTGCAACCCGTTCCCTTGGTGCTAGATGAACGAACGTCTCTCCACTTGCTCAGTTCTGAGAGATAAGTGTGTGTGAAAGCCTTCCTTCACCTAGCTTGTTGGGAACACAAAGTTTCTTTTCAGTTGCAAACTCCATTCCATACATATATATGGGGAGGTACAAGCTCCAACTCGGTTTTACAGTGAAAACTGCAGGAACTTCAAACCGGCACTAGGAAACAGACTGAGAAAGCAGAGAAAAAGTGTCTCCTGCAACCCGTTCCCTTGGTGCTAGATGAACGAACGTCTCTCCACTTGCTCAGTTCTGAGAGATAAGTTTGTGTGAAAGCCGTCCTTCACCTAGCTTGTTGGGAACACAAAGTTTCTTTTCAGTTGCAAACCCCATTCCATACATATATATGGGGAGGTACAAGCTCCAACTCGGTTTTACAGTGAAAACTGCAGGAACTTCAAACCGGCACTAGGAAACAGACTGAGAAAGCAGAGAAAAAGTGTCTCCTGCAACCCGTTCCCTAGGTGCTAGATGAACGAACGTCTCTCCACTTGCTCAGTTCTGAGAGATAAGTGTGTGTGAAAGCCTTCCTTCACCTAGCTTGTTGGGAACACAAAGTTTCTTTTCAGTTGCAAACTCCATTCCATACATATATATGGGGAGGTACAAGCTCCAACTCGGTTTTACAGTGAAAACTGCAGGAACTTCAAACCGGCACTAGGAAACAGACAGAGAAAGCAGAGAAAAAGTGTCTCCTGCAACCCGTTCCCTTGGTGCTAGATGAACGAACGTCTCTCCACTTGCTCAGTTCTGAGAGATAAGTGTGTGTGAAAGCCGTCCTTCACCTAGCTTGTTGGGAACACAAACTTTCTTTTCAGTTGCAAACTCCATTCCATACATATATATTTGGAGGTAGAAGCTCCAACTCGGTTTTACAGTGAAAACTGCAGGAACTTCAAACCGGCACTAGGAAACAGTCTGAGAAAGCAGAGAAAAAGTGCCTCCTGCAAAACGTTCCCTTGGTGCTAGATGAACGAACGTCTCTCCACTTGCTCAGTTCTGAGAGATAAGTGTGTGTGAAAGCCGTCCTTCACCTAGCTTGTTGGGAACACAAAGTTTCTTTTCAGTTGCAAACTCCATTCCATACATATATATGGGGAGGTACAAGCTCCAACTCGCTTTTACAGTGAAAACTGCAGGAACTTCAAACCGGCACTAGGAAACAGACTGAGAAAGCAGAGAAAAAGTGTCTCCTGCAACCCGTTCCCTTGGTGCTAGATGAACGAACGTCTCTCCACTTGCTCAGTTCTGAGAGATAAGTGCGTGTGAAAGCCGTCCTTCACCTAGCTTTTTGGGAACACAAAGTTTCTTTTCAGTTGCAAACTCCATTCCATACATATATATGGGGAGGTACTAGCTCCAACTCGGTTTTACAGTGAATACTGCAGGAACTTCAAACCGGCACTAGGAAACAGACTGAGAAAGCAGAGAAAAAGTGTCTCCTGCAACCCGTTCCCTTGGTGCTAGATGAACGAACGTCTCTCCACTTGCTCAGTTCTGAGAGGTAAGTGTGTGTGAAAGCCGTCCTTCACCTAGCTTGTTGGGAACACAAAGTTTCTTTTCAGTTGCAAACTCCATTCCATACATATATATGGGGAGGTACTAGCTCCAACTCGGTTTGACAGTGATAACTGCAGGAACTTCAAACCGGCACTAGGAAACAGACTGAGAAAGCAGAGAAAAAGTGTCTCCTGCAACCCGTTCCCTTGGTGCTAGATGAACGAACGTCTCTCCACTTGCTCAGTTCTGAGAGATATGTGTGTGTGAAAGCCGTCCTTCACCTAGCTTGTTGGGAACACAAAGTTTCTTTTCAGTTGCAAACTCCATTCCAAACATATATATGGGGAGGTACAAGCTCCAACTCGGTTTTACAGTGAAAACTGCAGGAACTTCAAACCGGCACTAGGAAACAGACTGAGAAAGCAGAGAAAAAGTGTCTCCTGCAACCCGTTCCCTTGGTGCTAGATGAACGAACGTCTCTCCACTTGCTCAGTTCTGAGAGATAAGTGTGTGTGAAAGCCGTCCTTCACCTAGCTTGTTGGGAACACAAAGTTTCTTTTCAGTTGCAAACTCCATTCCATACATGTATATGGGGAGGTACTAGCTCCAACTCGCTTTTACAGTGAAAACTGCAGGAACTTCAAACCGGCACTAGGAAACAGACTGAGAAAGCAGAGAAATAGTGTCTCCTGCAACCCGTTCCCTTGGTGCTAGATGAACGAACGTCTCTCCACTTGCTCAGTTCTGAGAGATAATTGTGTGTGAAAGCCGTCCTTCACCTAGCTTTTTGGGAACACAAAGTTTCTTTTCAGTTGCAAACTCTATTCCATACATATATATTTGGAGGTAGAAGCTCCAACTCGGTTTTACAGTGAATACTGCAGGAACTTCAAACCGGCACTAGGAAACAGACTGAGAAAGCAGAGAAAAAGTGTCTCCTGCAACCCGTTCCCTTAGTGCTAGATGAACGAACGTCTCTCCACTTGCTCAGTTCTGAGAGATAAGTGTGTGTGAAAGCCGTCCTTCACCTAGCTTTTTGGGAACACAAAGTTTCTTTTCAGTTGCAAACCCCATTCCATACATATATATGGGGAGGTACAAGCTCCAACTCGGTTTTACAGTGAAAACTGCAGGAACTTCAAACCGGCACTAGGAAACAGACTGAGAAAGCAGAGAAAAAGTGTCTCCTGCAACCCGTTCCCTTGGTGCTAGATGAACGAACGTCTCTCCACTTGCTCAGTTCTGAGAGATAAGTGTGTGTGAAAGCCTTCCTTCACCTAGCTTGTTGGGAACACAAAGTTTCTTTTCAGTTGCAAACTCCATTCCATACATATATATGGGGAGGTACAAGCTCCAACTCGGTTTTACAGTGAAAACTGCAGGAACTTCAAACCGGCACTAGGAAACAGACTGAGAAAGCAGAGAAAAAGTGTCTCCTGCAACCCGTTCCCTTGGTGCTAGATGAACGAACGTCTCTCCACTTGCTCAGTTCTGAGAGATAAGTTTGTGTGAAAGCCGTCCTTCACCTAGCTTGTTGGGAACACAAAGTTTCTTTTCAGTTGCAAACCCCATTCCATACATATATATGGGGAGGTACAAGCTCCAACTCGGTTTTACAGTGAAAACTGCAGGAACTTCAAACCGGCACTAGGAAACAGACTGAGAAAGCAGAGAAAAAGTGTCTCCTGCAACCCGTTCCCTAGGTGCTAGATGAACGAACGTCTCTCCACTTGCTCAGTTCTGAGAGATAAGTGTGTGTGAAAGCCTTCCTTCACCTAGCTTGTTGGGAACACAAAGTTTCTTTTCAGTTGCAAACTCCATTCCATACATATATATGGGGAGGTACAAGCTCCAACTCGGTTTTACAGTGAAAACTGCAGGAACTTCAAACCGGCACTAGGAAACAGACAGAGAAAGCAGAGAAAAAGTGTCTCCTGCAACCCGTTCCCTTGGTGCTAGATGAACGAACGTCTCTCCACTTGCTCAGTTCTGAGAGATAAGTTTGTGTGAAAGCCGTCCTTCACCTAGCTTGTTGGGAACACAAAGTTTCTTTTCAGTTGCAAACTCCATTCCATACATATATATGGGGAGGTACAAACTCCAACTCGGTTTTACAGTGAAAACTGCAGGAACTTCAAACCGGCACTAGGAAACAGACTGAGAAAGCAGAGAAAAAGTGTCTCCTGCAACCCGTTCCCTTGGTGCTAGATGAACGAACGTCTCTCCACTTGCTCAGTTCTGAGAGATAAGTGTGTGTGAAAGCCGTCCTTCACCTAGCTTGTTGGGAACACAAAGTTTCTTTTCAGTTGCAAACTCCATTCCATACATATATATGGGGAGGTACAAGCTTCAACTCGGTTTTACAGTGAAAACTGCAGGAACTTCAAACCGGCACTAGGAAACAGACTGAGAAAGCAGAGAAAAAGTGTCTCCTGCAACCCGTTCCCTTGGTGCTAGAAGAACGAACGTCTCTCCACTTGCTCAGTTCTGAGAGATAAGTGTGTGTGAAAGCCGTCCTTCACCTAGCTTGTTGGGAACACAAAGTTTCTTTTCAGTTGCAAACTCCATTCCATACATATATATGGGGAGGTACAAGCTCCAACTCGGTTTTACAGTGAAAACTGCAGGAACTTCAAACCGGCACTAGGAAACAGACTGAGAAAGCAGAGAAAATGTGTCTCCTGCAACCCGTTCCCTTGGTGCTAGATGAACGAACGTCTCTCCACTTGCTCAGTTCTGAGAGATAAGTGTGTGTGAAAGCCTTCCTTCACCTAGCTTGTTGGGAACACAAAGTTTCTTTTCAGTTGCAAACTCCATTCCATACATATATACGGGGAGGTAATAGCTCCAACTCGGTTTTACAGTGAAAACTGCAGGAACTTCAAACCGGCACTAGGAAACAGACTGAGAAAGCAGAGAAAAAGTGTCTCCTGCAACCCGTTCCCTTGGTGCTAGATGAACGAACGTCTCTCCACTTGCTCAGTTCTGAGAGATAAGTGTGTGTGAAAGCCGTCCTTCACCTAGCTTGTTGGGAACACAAAGTTTCTTTTCAGTTGCAAACTCCATTCCATACATATATATGGGGAGGTACTAGGTCCAACTCGGTTTTACAGTGAAAACTGCAGGAACTTCAAACCGGCACTAGGAAACAGACTGAGAAAGCATAGTAAAAGTGTCCCCTGCAACCCGTTCCCTTGGTGCTAGATGAACGAAAGTCTCTCCACTTGCTCAGTTCTGAGAGATAAGTGTGTGTGAAAGCCGTCCTTCACCTAGCTTTTTGGGAACACAAAGTTTCTTTTCAGTTGCAAACTCCATTCCATACATATATATGGGGAGGTACTAGGTCCAACTCGGTTTTACAGTGAAAACTGCAGGAACTTCAAACCGGCACTAGGAAACAGACTGAGAAAGCAGAGAAAAAGTGTCTCCTGCAACCCGTTCCCTTGGTGCTAGAAGAACGAACGTCTCTCCACTTGCTCAGTTCTGAGAGATAAGTGTGTGTGAAAGCCGTCCTTCACCTAGCTTGTTGGGAACACAAAGTTTCTTTTCAGTTGCAAACTCCATTCCATACATATATATGGGGAGGTACAAGCTCCAACTCGGTTTTACAGTGAAAACTGCAGGAACTTCAAACCGGCACTAGGAAACAGACTGAGAAAGCAGAGAAAAAGTGTCTCCTGCAACCCGTTCCCTTGCTGCTAGATGAACGAACGTCTCTCCACTTGCTCAGTTCTGAGAGATAAGTGTGTGTGAAAGCCGTCCTTCACCTAGCTTGTTGGGAACACAAAGTTTCTTTTCAGTTGCAAACCCCATTCCATACATATATATGGGGAGGTACAAGCTCCAACTCGGTTTTACAGTGAAAACTGCAGGAACTTCAAACCGGCACTAGGAAACAGACTGAGAAAGCAGAGAAAAAGTGTCTCCTGCAACCCGTTCCCTTGGTGCTAGATGAACGAACGTCTCTCCACTTGCTCAGTTCTGAGAGATAAGTGTGTGTGAAAGCCGTCCTTCACCTAGCTTGTTGGGAACACAAAGTTTCTTTTCAGTTGCAAACTCCATTCCATACATATATATGGGGAAGTACAAGCTCCAACTCGGTTTACAGTGAAAACTGCAGGAACTTCAAACCGGCACTAGGAAACAGACTGAGAAAGCAGAGAAAAAGTGTCTCCTGCAACCCGTTCCCTTGGTGCTAGATGAACGAACGTCTCTCCACTTGCTCAGTTCTGAGAGATAAGTGCGTGTGAAAGCCGTCCTTCACCTAGCTTGTTGGGAACACAAAGTTTCTTTTCAGTTGCAAACTCCATTCCATACATATATATGGGGAGGTACTAGGTCCAACTCGGTTTTACAGTGAAAACTGCAGGAACTTCAAACCGGCACTAGGAAACAGACTGAGAATGCAGAGAAAAAGTGTCTCCTGCAAACCGTTCCCTTGGTGCTACATGAACGAACGTCTCTCCACTTGCTCAGTTCTGAGAGAAAAGTGTGTGTGAAAGCCGTCCTTCACCTAGCTTGTTGGGAACACAAAGTTTCTTTTCAGTTGCAAACCCCATTCCATACATATATATGGGGAGGTACAAGCTCCAACTCGGTTTTACAGTGAAAACTGCAGGAACTTCAAACCGGCACTAGGAAACAGACTGAGAAAGCAGAGAAAAAGTGTCTCCTGCAACCCGTTCCCTTGGTGCTAGATGAACGAACGTCTCTCCACTTGCTCAGTTCTGAGAGATAAGTGTGTGTGAAAGCCGTCCTTCACCTAGCTTGTTGGGAACACAAAGTTTCTTTTCAGTTGCAAACTCCATTCCATACATATATATGGGGAGGTACTAGCTCCAACTCGGTTTGACAGTGAAAACTGCAGGAACTTCAAACCGGCACTAGGAAACAGACTGAGAAAGCAGAGAAAAAGTGTCTCCTGCAACCCGTTCCCTTGGTGCTAGATGAACGAACGTCTCTCCACTTGCTCAGTTCTGAGAGAAAAGTGTGTGTGAAAGCCGTCCTTCACCTAGCTTGTTGGGAACACAAAGTTTCTTTTCAGTTGCAAACCCCATTCCATACATATATATGGGGAGGTACAAGCTCCAACTCGGTTTTACAGTGAAAACTGCAGGAACTTCAAACCGGCACTAGGAAACAGACTGAGAAAGCAGAGAAAAAGTGTCTCCTGCAACCCGTTCCCTTGGTGCTAGATGAACGAACGTCTCTCCACTTGCTCAGTTCTGAGAGATAAGTGTGTGTGAAAGCCGTCCTTCACCTAGCTTGTTGGGAACACAAAGTTTCTTTTCAGTTGCAAACTCCATTCCATACATATATATGGGGAAGTACAAGCTCCAACTCGGTTTTACAGTGAAAACTGCAGGAACTTCAAACCGGCACTAGGAAACAGACTGAGAAAGCAGAGAAAAAGTGTCTCCTGCAACCCGTTCCCTTGGTGCTAGATGAACGAACGTCTCTCCACTTGCTCAGTTCTGAGAGATAAGTGTGTGTGAAAGCCGTCCTTCACCTAGCTTGTTGGGAACACAAAGTTTCTTTTCAGTTGCAAACTCCATTCCATACATATATATGGGGAGGTACTAGGTCCAACTCGGTTTTACAGTGAAAACTGCAGGAACTTCAAACCGGCACTAGGAAACAGACTGAGAATGCAGAGAAAAAGTGTCTCCTGCAAACCGTTCCCTTGGTGCTAGATGAACGAACGTCTCTCCACTTGCTCAGTTCTGAGAGAAAAGTGTGTGTGAAAGCCGTCCTTCACCTAGCTTGTTGGGAACACAAAGTTTCTTTTCAGTTGCAAACCCCATTCCATACATATATATGGGGAGGTACAAGCTCCAACTCGGTTTTACAGTGAAAACTGCAGGAACTTCAAACCGGCACTAGGAAACAGACTGAGAAAGCAGAGAAAAAGTGTCACCTGCAACCCGTTCCCTTGGTGCTAGATGAACGAACGTCTCTCCACTTGCTCAGTTCTGAGAGATAAGTGTGTGTGAAAGCCGTCCTTCACCTAGCTTGTTGGGAACACAAAGTTTCTTTTCAGTTGCAAACTCCATTCCATACATATATATGGGGAGGTACTAGGTCCAACTCGGTTTTACAGTGAAAACTGCAGGAACTTCAAACCGGCACTAGGAAACAGACTGAGAAAGCAGAGAAAAAGTGCCTCCTGCAACCCATTCCCTTGGTGCTAGAAGAACGAACGTCTCTCCACTTGCTCAGTTCTGAGAGATAAGTGTGTGTGAAAGCCGTCCTTCACCTAGCTTGTTGGGAACACAAAGTTTCTTTTCAGTTGCAAACTCCATTCCATACATATATATGGGGAGGTACAAGCTCCAACTCGGTTTTACAGTGAAAACTGCAGGAACTTCAAACCGGCCCTAGGAAACAGACTGAGAAAGCAGAGAAAAAGTGTCTCCTGCAACCCGTTCCCTTGGTGCTAGATGAACGAACGTCTCTCCACTTGCTCAGTTCTGAGAGAAAATTGTGTGTGAAAGCCGTCCTTCACCTAGCTTGTTGGGAACACAAAGTTTCTTTTCAGTTGCAAACTCCATTCCATACATATATATGGGGAGGTACAAGCTCCAACTCGGTTTTACAGTGAAAACTGCAGGAACTTCAAACCGGCACTAGGAAACAGACTGAGAAAGCAGAGAAAAAGTGTCTCCTGCAACCCGTTCCCTTGGTGCTAGATGAACGAACGTCTCTCCACTTGCTCAGTTCTGAGAGATAAGTGTGTGTGAAAGCCGTCCTTCACCTAGCTTGTTGGGAACACAAAGTTTCTTTTCAGTTGCAAACTCCATTCCATACATATATATGGGGAGGTACAAGCTCCAACTCGGTTTTACAGTGAAAACTGCAGGAACTTCAAACCGGCACTAGGAAACAGACTGAGAAAGCAGAGAAAAAGTGTCTCCTGCAACCCGTTCCCTTGGTGCTAGATGAACGAACGTCTCTCCACTTGCTCAGTTCTGAGAGATAAGTGTGTGTGAAAGCCTTCCTTCACCTAGCTTGTTGGGAACACAAAGTTTCTTTTCAGTTGCAAACTCCATTCCATACATATATATGGGGAGGTACTAGCTCCAACTCGGTTTTACAGTGAAAACTGCAGGAACTTCAAACCGGCACTAGGAAACAGACTGAGAAAGCAGAGAAAAAGTGTCTCCTGCAACCCGTTCCCTTGGTGCTAGATGAACGAACGTCTCTCCACTTGCTCAGTTCTGAGAGATAAGTGTGTGTGAAAGCCGTCCTTCACCTAGCTTGTTGGGAACACAAAGTTTCTTTTCAGTTGCAAACTCCATTCCATACATATATATGGGGAGGTACTAGGTCCAACTCGGTTTTACAGTGAAAACTGCAGGAACTTCAAACCGGCACTAGGAAACAGACTGAGAAAGCATAGTAAAAGTGTCCCCTGCAACCCGTTCCCTTGGTGCTAGATGAACGAAAGTCTCTCCACTTGCTCAGTTCTGAGAGATAAGTGTGTGTGAAAGCCGTCCTTCACCTAGCTTTTTGGGAACACAAAGTTTCTTTTCAGTTGCAAACTCCATTCCATACATATATATGGGGAGGTACTAGGTCCAACTCGGTTTTACAGTGAAAACTGCAGGAACTTCAAACCGGCACTAGGAAACAGACTGAGAAAGCAGAGAAAAAGTGCCTCCTGCAACCCATTCCCTTGGTGCTAGAAGAACGAACGTCTCTCCACTTGCTCAGTTCTGAGAGATAAGTGTGTGTGAAAGCCGTCCTTCACCTAGCTTGTTGGGAACACAAAGTTTCTTTTCAGTTGCAAACTCCATTCCATACATATATATGGGGAGGTACAAGCTCCAACTCGGTTTTACAGTGAAAACTGCAGGAACTTCAAACCGGCCCTAGGAAACAGACTGAGAAAGCAGAGAAAAAGTGTCTCCTGCAACCCGTTCCCTTGGTGCTAGATGAACGAACGTCTCTCCACTTGCTCAGTTCTGAGAGAAAATTGTGTGTGAAAGCCGTCCTTCACCTAGCTTGTTGGGAACACAAAGTTTCTTTTCAGTTGCAAACTCCATTCCATACATATATATGGGGAGGTACAAGCTCCAACTCGGTTTTACAGTGAAAACTGCAGGAACTTCAAACCGGCACTAGGAAACAGACTGAGAAAGCAGAGAAAAAGTGTCTCCTGCAACCCGTTCCCTTGGTGCTAGATGAACGAACGTCTCTCCACTTGCTCAGTTCTGAGAGATAAGTGTGTGTGAAAGCCGTCCTTCACCTAGCTTGTTGGGAACACAAAGTTTCTTTTCAGTTGCAAACTCCATTCCATACATATATATGGGGAGGTACAAGCTCCAACTCGGTTTTACAGTGAAAACTGCAGGAACTTCAAACCGGCACTAGGAAACAGACTGAGAAAGCAGAGAAAAAGTGTCTCCTGCAACCCGTTCCCTTGGTGCTAGATGAACGAACGTCTCTCCACTTGCTCAGTTCTGAGAGATAAGTGTGTGTGAAAGCCTTCCTTCACCTAGCTTGTTGGGAACACAAAGTTTCTTTTCAGTTGCAAACTCCATTCCATACATATATATGGGGAGGTACTAGCTCCAACTCGGTTTTACAGTGAAAACTGCAGGAACTTCAAACCGGCACTAGGAAACAGACTGAGAAAGCAGAGAAAAAGTGTCTCCTGCAACCCGTTCCCTTGGTGCTAGATGAACGAACGTCTCTCCACTTGCTCAGTTCTGAGAGATAAGTGTGTGTGAAAGCCGTCCTTCACCTAGCTTGTTGGGAACACAAAGTTTCTTTTCAGTTGCAAACTCCATTCCATACATATATATGGGGAGGTACTAGGTCCAACTCGGTTTTACAGTGAAAACTGCAGGAACTTCAAACCGGCACTAGGAAACAGACTGAGAAAGCATAGTAAAAGTGTCCCCTGCAACCCGTTCCCTTGGTGCTAGATGAACGAAAGTCTCTCCACTTGCTCAGTTCTGAGAGATAAGTGTGTGTGAAAGCCGTCCTTCACCTAGCTTTTTGGGAACACAAAGTTTCTTTTCAGTTGCAAACTCCATTCCATACATATATATGGGGAGGTACTAGGTCCAACTCGGTTTTACAGTGAAAACTGCAGGAACTTCAAACCGGCACTAGGAAACAGACTGAGAAAGCAGAGAAAAAGTGTCTCCTGCAACCCGTTCCCTTGGTGCTAGAAGAACGAACGTCTCTCCACTTGCTCAGTTCTGAGAGATAAGTGTGTGTGAAAGCCGTCCTTCACCTAGCTTGTTGGGAACACAAAGTTTCTTTTCAGTTGCAAACTCCATTCCATACATATATATGGGGAGGTACAAGCTCCAACTCGGTTTTACAGTGAAAACTGCAGGAACTTCAAACCGGCACTAGGAAACAGACTGAGAAAGCAGAGAAAAAGTGTCTCCTGCAACCCGTTCCCTTGGTGCTAGATGAACGAACGTCTCTCCACTTGCTCAGTTCTGAGAGAAAAGTGTGTGTGAAAGCCGTCCTTCACCTAGCTTGTTGGGAACACAAAGTTTCTTTTCAGTTGCAAACCCCATTCCATACATATATATGGGGAGGTACAAGCTCCAACTCGGTTTTACAGTGAAAACTGCAGGAACTTCAAACCGGCACTAGGAAACAGACTGAGAAAGCAGAGAAAAAGTGTCTCCTGCAACCCGTTCCCTTGGTCCTAGATGAACGAACGTCTCTACACTTGCTCAGTTCTGAGAGATAAGTGTGTGTGAAAGCCGTCCTTCACCTAGCTTGTTGGGAACACAAAGTTTCTTTTCAGTTGCAAACTCCATTCCATACATATATATGGGGAAGTACAAGCTCCAACTCGGTTTACAGTGAAAACTGCAGGAACTTCAAACCGGCACTAGGAAACAGACTGAGAAAGCAGAGAAAAAGTGTCTCCTGCAACCCGTTCCCTTGGTGCTAGATGAACGAACGTCTCTCCACTTGCTCAGTTCTGAGAGATAAGTGTGTGTGAAAGCCGTCCTTCACCTAGCTTGTTGGGAACACAAAGTTTCTTTTCAGTTGCAAACTCCATTCCATACATATATATGGGGAGGTACTAGGTCCAACTCGGTTTTACAGTGAAAACTGCAGGAACTTCAAACCGGCACTAGGAAACAGACTGAGAATGCAGAGAAAAAGTGTCTCCTGCAAACCGTTCCCTTGGTGCTAGATGAACGAACGTCTCTCCACTTGCTCAGTTCTGAGAGAAAAGTGTGTGTGAAAGCCGTCCTTCACCTAGCTTGTTGGGAACACAAAGTTTCTTTTCAGTTGCAAACCCCATTCCATACATATATATGGGGAGGTACAAGCTCCAACTCGGTTTTACAGTGAAAACTGCAGGAACTTCAAACCGGCACTAGGAAACAGACTGAGAAAGCAGAGAAAAAGTGTCTCCTGCAACCCGTTCCCTTGGTGCTAGATGAACGAACGTCTCTCCACTTGCTCAGTTCTGAGAGATAAGTGTGTGTGAAAGCCGTCCTTCACCTAGCTTGTTGGGAACACAAAGTTTCTTTTCAGTTGCAAACTCCATTCCATACATATATATGGGGAGGTACAAGCTCCAACTCGGTTTTACAGTGAAAACTGCAGGAACTTCAAACCGGCACTAGGAAACAGACTGAGAAAGCAGAGAAAAAGTGTCTCCTGCAACCCGTTCCCTTGGTGCTAGATGAACGAACGTCTCTCCACTTGCTCAGTTCTGAGAGAAAAGTGTGTGTGAAAGCCGTCCTTCACCTAGCTTTTTGGGAACACAAAGTTTCTTTTCAGTTGCAAACCCCATTCCATACATATATATGGGGAGGTACAAGCTCCAACTCGGTTTTACAGTGAAAACTGCAGGAACTTCAAACCGGCACTAGGAAACAGACTGAGAAAGCAGAGAAAAAGTGTCTCCTGCAACCCGTTCCCTTGGTGCTAGATGAACGAACGTCTCTCCACTTGCTCAGTTCTGAGAGATAAGTGTGTGTGAAAGCCGTCCTTCACCTAGCTTGTTGGGAACACAAAGTTTCTTTTCAGTTGCAAACTCCATTCCATACATATATATGGGGAAGTACAAGCTCCAACTCGGTTTTACAGTGAAAACTGCAGGAACTTCAAACCGGCACTAGGAAACAGACTGAGAAAGCAGAGAAAAAGTGTCTCCTGCAACCCGTTCCCTTGGTGCTAGATGAACGAACGTCTCTCCACTTGCTCAGTTCTGAGAGATAAGTGTGTGTGAAAGCCGTCCTTCACCTAGCTTGTTGGGAACACAAAGTTTCTTTTCAGTTGCAAACTCCATTCCATACATATATATGGGGAGGTACTAGGTCCAACTCGGTTTTACAGTGAAAACTGCAGGAACTTCAAACCGGCACTAGGAAACAGACTGAGAATGCAGAGAAAAAGTGTCTCCTGCAAACCGTTCCCTTGGTGCTAGATGAACGAACGTCTCTCCACTTGCTCAGTTCTGAGAGAAAAGTGTGTGTGAAAGCCGTCCTTCACCTAGCTTGTTGGGAACACAAAGTTTCTTTTCAGTTGCAAACCCCATTCCATACATATATATGGGGAGGTACAAGCTCCAACTCGGTTTTACAGTGAAAACTGCAGGAACTTCAAACCGGCACTAGGAAACAGACTGAGAAAGCAGAGAAATAGTGTCTCCTGCAACCCGTTCCCTTGGTGCTAGATGAACGAACGTCTCTCCACTTGCTCAGTTCTGAGAGATAAGTGTGTGTGAAAGCCGTCCTTCACCTAGCTTGTTGGGAACACAAAGTTTCTTTTCAGTTGCAAACTCCATTCCATACATATATATGGGGAGGTACTAGGTCCAACTCGGTTTTACAGTGAAAACTGCAGGAACTTCAAACCGGCACTAGGAAACAGACTGAGAAAGCAGAGAAAAAGTGTCTCCTGCAACCCGTTCCCTTGGTGCTAGAAGAACGAACGTCTCTCCACTTGCTCAGTTCTGAGAGATAAGTGTGTGTGAAAGCCGTCCTTCACCTAGCTTGTTGGGAACACAAAGTTTCTTTTCAGTTGCAAACTCCATTCCATACATATATATGGGGAGGTACAAGCTCCAACTCGCTTTTACAGTGAAAACTGCAGGAACTTCAAACCGGCACTAGGAAACAGACTGAGAAAGCAGAGAAAAAGTGTCTCCTGCAACCCGTTCCCTTGGTGCTAGATGAACGAACGTCTCTCCACTTGCTCAGTTCTGAGAGAAAATTGTGTGTGAAAGCCGTCCTTCACCTAGCTTGTTGGGAACACAAAGTTTCTTTTCAGTTGCAAACTCCATTCCATACATATATATGGGGAGGTACAAGCTCCAACTCGGTTTTACAGTGAAAACTGCAGGAACTTCAAACCGGCACTAGGAAACAGACTGAGAAAGCAGAGAAAAAGTGTCTCCTGCAACCCGTTCCCTTGGTGCTAGATGAACGAACGTCTCTCCACTTGCTCAGTTCTGAGAGATAAGTGTGTGTGAAAGCCGTCCTTCACCTAGCTTGTTGGGAACACAAAGTTTCTTTTCAGTTGCAAACTCCATTCCATACATATATATGGGGAGGTACAAGCTCCAACTCGGTTTTACAGTGAAAACTGCAGGAACTTCAAACCGGCACTAGGAAACAGACTGAGGAAGCAGAGAAAAAGTGTCTCCTGCAACCCGTTCCCTTGGTGCTAGATGAACGAACGTCTCTACACTTGCTCAGTTCTGAGAGATAAGTGTGTGTGAAAGCCGTCCTTCACCTAGCTTGTTGGGAACACAAAGTTTCTTTTCAGTTGCAAACCCCATTCCATACATATATATGGGGAGGTACAAGCTCCAACTCGGTTTTACAGTGAAAACTGCAGGAACTTCAAACCGGCACTAGGAAACAGACTGAGAAAGCAGAGAAAAAGTGTCACCTGCAACCCGTTCCCTTGGTGCTAGATGAACGAACGTCTCTCCACTTGCTCAGTTCTGAGAGATAAGTGTGTGTGAAAGCCGTCCTTCACCTAGCTTGTTGGGAACACAAAGTTTCTTTTCAGTTGCAAACTCCATTCCATTCATATATATGGGGAGGTACAAGCTCCAACTCGGTTTTACAGTGAAAACTGCAGGAACTTCAAACCGGCACTAGGAAACAGACTGAGAAAGCAGAGAAAAAGTGTCTCCTGCAACCCGTTCCCTTGGTGCTAGATGAACGAACGTCTCTCCACTTGCTCAGTTCTGAGAGATAAGTGTGTGTGAAAGCCGTACTTCACCTAGCTTTTTGGGAACACAAAGTTACTTTTCAGTTGCAAACTCCATTCCATACATATATATTTGGAGGTAGAAGCTCCAACTCGGTTTTACAGTGAAAACTGCAGGAACTTCAAACCGGCACTAGGAAACCGTCTGAGAAAGCAGAGAAAAAGTGTCTCCTGCAACCCGTTCCCTTGGTGCTAGATGAACGAACGTCTCTCCACTTGCTCAGTTCTGAGAGATAAGTGTGTGTGAAAGCCGTCCTTCACCTAGCTTGTTGTTAACACAAAGTTTCTTTTCAGTTGCAAACACCATTCCATACATATATATGGGGAGGTACAAGCTCCAACTCGGTTTTACAGTGAAAACTGCAGGAACTTCAAACCGGCACTAGGAAACAGACTGAGAAAGCAGAGAAAAAGTGTCTCCTGCAACCCGTTCCCTTGGTGCTAGATGAACGAACGTCTCTCCACTTGCTCAGTTCTGAGAGATAAGTGTGTGTGAAAGCCGTCCTTCACCTAGCTTGTTGGGAACACAAAGTTTCTTTTCAGTTGCAAACTCCATTCCATACATATATATGGGGAGGTACTAGGTCCAACTCGGTTTTACAGTGAAAACTGCAGGAACTTCAAACCGGCACCAGGAAACAGACTGAGAAAGCAGAGAAAAAGTTTCTCCTGCAACCCGTTCCCTTGGTGCTAGATGAACGAAAGTCTCTCCACTTCCTCAGTTCTGAGAGATAAGTGTGTGTGAAAGCCGTCCTTCACCTAGCTTTTTGGTAACACAAAGTTTCTTTTCAGTTGCAAACTCCATTCCATACATATATATTTGGAGGTAGAAGCTCCAACTCGGTTTTACAGTGAAAACTGCAGGAACTTCAAACCGGCACTAGGAAACAGTCTGAGAAAGCAGAGAAAAAGTGCCTCCTGCAACCCGTTCCCTTGGTGCTAGATGAACGAACGTCTCTCCACTTGCTCAGTTCTGAGAGATAAGTGAGTGTGAAAGCCGTCCTTCACCTAGCTTGTTGGGAACACAAATATTCTTTTCAGTTGCAAACTCCATTCCATACATATATATAGGGAGGTACAAGCTCCAACTCGGTTTTACAGTGAAAACTGCAGGAACTTCACACCGGCACTAGGAAACAGTCTGAGAAAGCAGAGAAAAAGTGCCTCCTGCAACCCGTTCCCTTGGTGCTAGATGAACGAACATCTCTCCACTTGCTCAGTTCTGAGAGATAAGTGTGTGTGAAAGCCGTCCTTCACCTAGCTTGTTGGGAACACAAAGTTTCTTTTCAGTTGCAAACTCCATTCCATACATATATATGGGGAGGTACAAGCTTCAACTCGGTTTTACAGTGAAAACTGCAGGAACTTCAAACCGGCACTAGGAAACAGACTGAGAAAGCAGAGAAAAAGTGTCTCCTGCAACCCGTTCCCTTGGTGCTAGAAGAACGAACGTCTCTCCACTTGCTCAGTTCTGAGAGATAAGTGTGTGTGAAAGCCGTCCTTCACCTAGCTTGTTGGGAACACAAAGTTTCTTTTCAGTTGCAAACTCCATTCCATACATATATATGGGGAGGTACTAGCTCCAACACGGTTTTACAGTGAAAACTGCAGGAACTTCAAACCGGCACCAGGAAACAGACTGAGAAAGCAGAGAAAAAGTTTCTCCTGCAACCCGTTCCCTTGGTTCTAGATGAACGAAAGTCTCTCCACTTCCTCAGTTCTGAGAGATAAGTGTGTGTGAAAGCCGTCCTTCACCTAGCTTGTTGGGAACACAAAGTTTCTTTTCAGTTGCAAACTCCATTCCATACATATATATGGGGAGGTACAATCTCCAACTCGATTTTACAGTGAAAACTGCAGGAACTTCAAACCGGCACTAGGAAACAGACTGAGAAAGCAGAGAAAAAGTGTCTCCTGCAACCCGTTCCCTTGGTGCTAGATGAACGAACGTCTCTCCACTTGCTCAGTTCTGAGAGATAAGTGTGTGTGAAAGCCGTCCTTCACCTAGCTTGTTGGGAACACAAAGTTTCTTTTCAGTTGCAAACCCCATTCCATACATATATATGGGGAGGTACAAGCTCCAACTCGGTTTTACAGTGAAAACTGCAGGAACTTCAAACCGGCACTAGGAAACAGACTGAGAAAGCAGAGAAAAAGTGTCTCCTGCAACCCGTTCCCTTGGTGCTAGATGAACGAACGTCTCTCCACTTGCTCAGTTCTGAGAGATAAGTGTGTGTGAAAGCCGTCCTTCACCTAGCTTGTTGGGAACACAAAGTTTCTTTTCAGTTGCAAACCCCATTCCATACATATATATGGGGAGGTACAAGCTCCAACTCGGTTTTACAGTGAAAACTGCAGGAACTTCAAACCGGCACTAGGAAACAGACTGAGAAAGCAGAGAAAAAGTGTCTCCTGCAACCCGTTCCCTTGGTGCTAGATGAACGAACGTCTCTCCACTTGCTCAGTTCTGAGAGATAAGTGTGTGTGAAAGCCGTCCTTCACCTAGCTTGTTGGGAACACAAAGTTTCTTTTCAGTTGCAAACTCCATTCCATACAAATATATGGGGAGGTACAAGCTCCAACTCGGTTTTACAGTGAAAACTGCAGGAACTTCAAACCGGCACTAGGAAACAGACTGAGAAAGCAGAGAAAAAGTGTCTCCTGCAACCCGTTCCCTTGGTGCTAGATGAACGAACGTCTCTCCACTTGCTCAGTTCTGAGAGATAAGTGTGTGTGAAAGCCGTCCTTCACCTAGCTTGTTGGGAACACAAAGTTTCTTTTCAGTTGCAAACTCCATTCCATACATATATATGGGGAGGTACTAGGTCCAACTCGGTTTTACAGTGAAAACTGCAGGAACTTCAAACCGGCACTAGGAAACAGACTGAGAAAGCAGAGAAAAAGTGTCTCCTGCAACCCGTTCCCTTGGTTCTAGATGAACGAAAGTCTCTGCACTTGCTCAGTTCTGAGAGATAAGTGTGTGTGAAAGCCGTCCTTCACCTAGCTTGTTGGGAACACAAAGTTTCTTTTCAGTTGCAAACTCCATTCCATACATATATATTTGGAGGTAGAAGCTCCAACACGGTTTTACAGTGAAAACTGCAGGAACTTCAAACCGGCACTAGGAAACAGACTGAGAAAGCAGAGAAAAAGTGTATCCTGCAACCCGTTCCCTTGGTGCTAGATGAACGAACGTCTCTCCACTTGCTCAGTTCTGAGAGATAAGTGTGTGTGAAAGCCGTCCTTCACCTAGCTTGTTGGGAACACAAAGTTTCTTTTCAGTTGCAAACTCCATTCCATACATATATATGGGGAGGTACAATCTCCAACTCGATTTTACAGTGAAAACTGCAGGAACTTCAAACCGGCACTAGGAAACAGACTGAGAAAGCAGAGAAAAAGTGTCTCCTGCAACCCGTTCCCTTGGTGCTAGATGAACGAACGTCTCTCCACTTGCTCAGTTCTGAGAGATAAGTGTGTGTGAAAGCCGTCCTTCACCTAGCTTGTTGGGAACACAAAGTTTCTTTTCAGTTGCAAACCCCATTCCATACATATATATGGGGAGGTACAAGCTCCAACTCGGTTTTACAGTGAAAACTGCAGGAACTTCAAACCGGCACTAGGAAACAGACTGAGAAAGCAGAGAAAAAGTGTCTCCTGCAACCCGTTCCCTTGGTGCTAGATGAACGAACGTCTCTCCACTTGCTCAGTTCTGAGAGATAAGTGTGTGTGAAAGCCGTCCTTCACCTAGCTTGTTGGGAACACAAAGTTTCTTTTCAGTTGCAAACTCCATTCCATACATATATATGGGGAGGTACTAGGTCCAACTCGGTTTTACAGTGAAAACTGCAGGAACTTCAAACCGGCACTAGGAAACAGACTGAGAAAGCAGAGAAAAAGTGTCTCCTGCAACCCGTTCCCTTGGTTCTAGATGAACGAAAGTCTCTGCACTTGCTCAGTTCTGAGAGATAAGTGTGTGTGAAAGCCGTCCTTCACCTAGCTTGTTGGGAACACAAAGTTTCTTTTCAGTTGCAAACTCCATTCCATACATATATATTTGGAGGTAGAAGCTCCAACACGGTTTTACAGTGAAAACTGCAGGAACTTCAAACCGGCACTAGGAAACAGACTGAGAAAGCAGAGAAAAATTGTCTCCTGCAACCCGTTCCCTTGGTGCTAGATGAACGAACGTCTCTCCACTTGCTCAGTTCTGAGAGATAAGTGTGTGTGAAAGCCGTCCTTCACCTAGCTTGTTGGGAACACAAAGTTTCTTTTCAGTTGCAAACTCCATTCCATACATATATATGGGGAGGTACAATCTCCAACTCGATTTTACAGTGAAAACTGCAGGAACTTCAAACCGGCACTAGGAAACAGACTGAGAAAGCAGAGAAAAAGTGTCTCCTGCAACCCGTTCCCTTGGTGCTAGATGAACGAACGTCTCTCCACTTGCTCAGTTCTGAGAGATAAGTGTGTGTGAAAGCCGTCCTTCACCTAGCTTGTTGGGAACACAAAGTTTCTTTTCAGTTGCAAACCCCATTCCATACATATATATGGGGAGGTACAAGCTCCAACTCGGTTTTACAGTGAAAACTGCAGGAACTTCAAACCGGCACTAGGAAACAGACTGAGAAAGCAGAGAAAAAGTGTCTCCTGCAACCCGTTCCCTTGGTGCTAGATGAACGAACGTCTCTCCACTTGCTCAGTTCTGAGAGATAAGTGTGTGTGAAAGCCGTCCTTCACCTAGCTTGTTGGGAACACAAAGTTTCTTTTCAGTTGCAAACTCCATTCCATACATATATATGGGGAGGTACAAGCTCCAACTCGGTTTTACAGTGAAAACTGCAGGAACTTCAAACCGGCACTAGGAAACAGACTGAGAAAGCAGAGAAAAAGTGTCTCCTGCAACCCGTTCCCTTGGTGCTAGATGAACGAACGTCTCTCCACTTGCTCAGTTCTGAGAGATAAGTGTGTGTGAAAGCCGTCCTTCACCTAGCTTGTTGGGAACACAAAGTTTCTTTTCAGTTGCAAACTCCATTCCATACATATATATGGGGAGGTACTAGGTCCAACTCGGTTTTACAGTGAAAACTGCAGGAACTTCAAACCGGCACTAGGAAACAGACTGAGAAAGCAGAGAAAAAGTGTCTCCTGCAACCCGTTCCCTTGGTTCTAGATGAACGAAAGTCTCTGCACTTGCTCAGTTCTGAGAGATAAGTGTGTGTGAAAGCCGTCCTTCACCTAGCTTGTTGGGAACACAAAGTTTCTTTTCAGTTGCAAACTCCATTCCATACATATATATTTGGAGGTAGAAGCTCCAACACGGTTTTACAGTGAAAACTGCAGGAACTTCAAACCGGCACTAGGAAACAGACTGAGAAAGCAGAGAAAAAGTGTCTCCTGCAACCCGTTCCCTTGGTGCTAGATGAACGAACGTCTCTCCACTTGCTCAGTTCTGAGAGATAAGTGTGTGTGAAAGCCGTCCTTCACCTAGCTTGTTGGGAACACAAAGTTTCTTTTCAGTTGCAAACTCCATTCCATACATATATATGGGGAGGTACAATCTCCAACTCGATTTTACAGTGAAAACTGCAGGAACTTCAAACCGGCACTAGGAAACAGACTGAGAAAGCAGAGAAAAAGTGTCTCCTGCAACCCGTTCCCTTGGTGCTAGATGAACGAACGTCTCTCCACTTGCTCAGTTCTGAGAGATAAGTGTGTGTGAAAGCCGTCCTTCACCTAGCTTGTTGGGAACACAAAGTTTCTTTTCAGTTGCAAACCCCATTCCATACATATATATGGGGAGGTACAAGCTCCAACTCGGTTTTACAGTGAAAACTGCAGGAACTTCAAACCGGCACTAGGAAACAGACTGAGAAAGCAGAGAAAAAGTGTCTCCTGCAACCCGTTCCCTTGGTGCTAGATGAACGAACGTCTCTCCACTTGCTCAGTTCTGAGAGATAAGTGTGTGTGAAAGCCTTCCTTCACCTAGCTTGTTGGGAACACAAAGTTTCTTTTCAGTTGCAAACTCCATTCCATACATATATATGGGGAGGTACAAGCTCCAACTCGGTTTTACAGTGAAAACTGCAGGAACTTCAAACCGGCACTAGGAAACAGACTGAGAAAGCAGAGAAAAAGTGTCTCCTGCAACCCGTTCCCTTGGTGCTAGATGAACGAACGTCTCTCCACTTGCTCAGTTCTGAGAGATAAGTGTGTGTGAAAGCCGTCCTTCACCTAGCTTGTTGGGAACACAAAGTTTCTTTTCAGTTGCAAACTCCATTCCATACATATATATGGGGAGGTACTAGGTCCAACTCGGTTTTACAGTGAAAACTGCAGGAACTTCAAACCGGCACTAGGAAACAGACTGAGAAAGCAGAGAAAAAGTGTCTCCTGCAACCCGTTCCCTTGGTTCTAGATGAACGAAAGTCTCTGCACTTGCTCAGTTCTGAGAGATAAGTGTGTGTGAAAGCCGTCCTTCACCTAGCTTGTTGGGAACACAAAGTTTCTTTTCAGTTGCAAACTCCATTCCATACATATATATTTGGAGGTAGAAGCTCCAACACGGTTTTACAGTGAAAACTGCAGGAACTTCAAACCGGCACTAGGAAACAGACTGAGAAAGCAGAGAAAAAGTGTCTCCTGCAACCCGTTCCCTTGGTGCTAGATGAACGAACGTCTCTCCACTTGCTCAGTTCTGAGAGATAAGTGTGTGTGAAAGCCGTCCTTCACCTAGCTTGTTGGGAACACAAAGTTTCTTTTCAGTTGCAAACTCCATTCCATACATATATATGGGGAGGTACAATCTCCAACTCGATTTTACAGTGAAAACTGCAGGAACTTCAAACCGGCACTAGGAAACAGACTGAGAAAGCAGAGAAAAAGTGTCTCCTGCAACCCGTTCCCTTGGTGCTAGATGAACGAACGTCTCTCCACTTGCTCAGTTCTGAGAGATAAGTGTGTGTGAAAGCCGTCCTTCACCTAGCTTGTTGGGAACACAAAGTTTCTTTTCAGTTGCAAACCCCATTCCATACATATATATGGGGAGGTACAAGCTCCAACTCGGTTTTACAGTGAAAACTGCAGGAACTTCAAACCGGCACTAGGAAACAGACTGAGAAAGCAGAGAAAAAGTGTCTCCTGCAACCCGTTCCCTTGGTGCTAGATGAACGAACGTCTCTCCACTTGCTCAGTTCTGAGAGATAAGTGTGTGTGAAAGCCGTCCTTCACCTAGCTTGTTGGGAACACAAAGTTTCTTTTCAGTTGCAAACTCCATTCCATACATATATATGGGGAGGTACAAGCTCCAACTCGGTTTTACAGTGAAAACTGCAGGAACTTCAAACCGGCACTAGGAAACAGACTGAGAAAGCAGAGAAAAAGTGTCTCCTGCAACCCGTTCCCTTGGTGCTAGATGAACGAACGTCTCTCCACTTGCTCAGTTCTGAGAGATAAGTGTGTGTGAAAGCCGTCCTTCACCTAGCTTGTTGGGAACACAAAGTTTCTTTTCAGTTGCAAACTCCATTCCATACATATATATGGGGAGGTACAAGCTCCAACTCGGTTTTACAGTGAAAACTGCAGGAACTTCAAACCGGCACTAGAAAACAGACAGAGAAAGCAGAGAAAAAGTGTCTCCTGCAACCCGTTCCCTTGGTGCTAGATGAACGAACGTCTCTCCACTTGCTCAGTTCTGAGGGATAAGTGTGTGTGAAAGCCGTCCTTCACCTAGCTTGTTGGGAACACAAAGGTTCTTTTCAGTTGCAAACTCCATTCCATACATATATATGGGGAGGTACAAACTCCAACTCGGTTTTACAGTGAAAACTGCAGGAACTTCAAACCGGCACTAGGAAACAGACTGAGAAAGCAGAGAAAAAGTGTCTCCTGCAACCCGTTCCCTTGGTGCTAGATGAACGAACGTCTCTCCACTTGCTCAGTTCTGAGAGATAAGTGTGTGTGAAAGCCGTCCTTCACCTAGCTTGTTGGGAACACAAAGTTTCTTTTCAGTTGCAAACTCCATTCCATACATATATATGGGGAGGTACAAGCTTCAACTCGGTTTTACAGTGAAAACTGCAGGAACTTCAAACCGGCACTAGGAAACAGACTGAGAAAGCAGAGAAAAAGTGTCTCCTGCAACCCGTTCCCTTGGTGCTAGAAGAACGAACGTCTCTCCACTTGCTCAGTTCTGAGAGATAAGTGTGTGTGAAAGCCGTTCTTCACCTAGCTTGTTGGGAACACAAAGTTTCTTTTCAGTTGCAAACTCCATTCCATACATATATATGGGGAGGTACAAGCTCCAACTCGGTTTTACAGTGAAAACTGCAGGAACTTCAAACCGGCACTAGGAAACAGACTGAGAAAGCAGAGAAAAAGTGTCTCCTGCAACCCGTTCCCTTGGTGCTAGATGAACGAACGTCTCTCCACTTGCTCAGTTCTGAGAGATAAGTGTGTGTGAAAGCCGTCCTTCACCTAGCTTGTTGGGAACACAAAGTTTCTTTTCAGTTGCAAACCCCATTCCATACATATATATGGGGAGGTACAAGCTCCAACTCGGTTTTACAGTGAAAACTGCAGGAACTTCAAACCGGCACTAGGAAACAGACTGAGAAAGCAGAGAAAAAGTGTCTCCTGCAACCCGTTCCCTTGGTGCTAGATGAACGAACGTCTCTCCACTTGCTCAGTTCTGAGAGATAAGTGTGTGTGAAAGCCTTCCTTCACCTAGCTTGTTGGGAACACAAAGTTTCTTTTCAGTTGCAAACTCCATTCCATACATATATATGGGGAGGTACAAGCTCCAACTCGGTTTTACAGTGAAAACTGCAGGAACTTCAAACCGGCACTAGGAAACAGACAGAGAAAGCAGAGAAAAAGTGTCTCCTGCAACCCGTTCCCTTGGTGCTAGATGAACGAACGTCTCTCCACTTGCTCAGTTCTGAGAGATAAGTTTGTGTGAAAGCCGTCCTTCACCTAGCTTGTTGGGAACACAAAGTTTCTTTTCAGTTGCAAACCCCTTTCCATACATATATATGGGGAGGTACAAGCTCCAACTCGGTTTTACAGTGAAAACTGCAGGAACTTCAAACCGGCACTAGGAAACAGACTGAGAAAGCAGAGAAAAAGTGTCTCCTGCAACCCTTTCCCTTGGTGCTAGATGAACGAACGTCTCTCCACTTGCTCAGTTCTGAGAGATAAGTGTGTGTGAAAGCCTTCCTTCACCTAGCTTGTTGGGAACACAAAGTTTCTTTTCAGTTGCAAACTCCATTCCATACATATATATGGGGAGGTACAAGCTCCAACTCGGTTTTACAGTGAAAACTGCAGGAACTTCAAACCGGCACTAGGAAACAGACAGAGAAAGCAGAGAAAAAGTGTCTCCTGCAACCCGTTCCCTTGGTGCTAGATGAACGAACGTCTCTCCACTTGCTCAGTTCTGAGAGATAAGTTTGTGTGAAAGCCGTCCTTCACCTAGCTTGTTGGGAACACAAAGTTTCTTTTCAGTTGCAAACTCCATTCCATACATATATATGGGGAGGTACAAACTCCAACTCGGTTTTACAGTGAAAACTGCAGGAACTTCAAACCGGCACTAGGAAACAGACTGAGAAAGCAGAGAAAAAGTGTCTCCTGCAACCCGTTCCCTTGGTGCTAGATGAACGATCGTCTCTCCACTTGCTCAGTTCTGAGAGATAAGTGTGTGTGAAAGCCGTCCTTCACCTAGCTTGTTGGGAACACAAAGTTTCTTTTCAGTTGCAAACTCCATTCCATACATATATATGGGGAGGTACAAGCTTCAACTCGGTTTTACAGTGAAAACTGCAGGAACTTCAAACCGGCACTAGGAAACAGACTGAGAAAGCAGAGAAAAAGTGTCTCCTGCAATCCGTTCCCTTGGTGCTAGAAGAACGAACGTCTCTCCACTTGCTCAGTTCTGAGAGATAAGTGTGTGTGAAAGCCGTCCTTCACCTAGCTTGTTGGGAACACAAAGTTTCTTTTCAGTTGCAAACTCCATTCCATACATATATATGGGGAGGTACAAGCTCCAACTCGGTTTTACAGTGAAAACTGCAGGAACTTCAAACCGGCACTAGGAAACAGACTGAGAAAGCAGAGAAAAAGTGTCTCCTGCAACCCGTTCCCTTGGTGCTAGATGAACGAACGTCTCTCCACTTGCTCAGTTCTGAGAGATAAGTGTGTGTGAAAGCCTTCCTTCACCTAGCTTGTTGGGAACACAAAGTTTCTTTTCAGTTGCAAACTCCATTCCATACATATATATGGGGAGGTACAAGCTCCAACTCGGTTTTACAGTGAAAACTGCAGGAACTTCAAACCGGCACTAGGAAACAGACTGAGAAAGCAGAGAAAAAGTGTCTCCTGCAACCCGTTCCCTTGGTGCTAGATGAACGAACGTCTCTCCACTTGCTCAGTTCTGAGAGATAAGTGTGTGTGAAAGCCGTCCTTCACCTAGCTTGTTGGGAACACAAAGTTTCTTTTCAGTTGCAAACTCCATTCCATACATATATATGGGGAGGTACTAGGTCCAACTCGGTTTTACAGTGAAAACTGCAGGAACTTCAAACCGGCACTAGGAAACAGACTGAGAAAGCATAGTAAATGTGTCTCCTGCAACCCGTTCCCTTGGTGCTAGATGAACGAACGTCTCTCCACTTGCTCAGTTCTGAGAGATAAGTGTGTGTGAAAGCCGTCCTTCACCTAGCTTTTTGGGAACACAAAGTTTCTTTTCATTTGCAAACTCCATTCCATACATATATATGGGGAGGTACTAGGTCCAACTCGGTTTTACAGTGAAAACTGCAGGAACATCAAACCGGCACTAGGAAACAGACTGAGAAAGCAGAGAAAAAGTGTCTCCTGCAACCCGTTCCCTTGGTGCTAGAAGAACGAACGTCTCTCCACTTGCTCAGTTCTGAGAGATAAGTGTGTGTGAAAGCCGTCCTTCACCTAGCTTGTTGGGAACACAAAGTTTCTTTTCAGTTGCAAACTCCATTCCATACATATATATGGGGAGGTACAAGCTCCAACTCGGTTTTACAGTGAAAACTGCAGGAACTTCAAACCGGCACTAGGAAACAGACTGAGAAATCAGAGAAAAAGTGTCTCCTGCAACCCGTTCCCTTGGTGCTAGATGAACGAACGTCTCTCCACTTGCTCAGTTCTGAGAGAAAAGTGTGTGTGAAAGCCGTCCTTCACCTAGCTTGTTGGGAACACAAAGTTTCTTTTCAGTTGCAAACCCCATTCCATACATATATATGGGGAGGTACAAGCTCCAACTCGGTTTTACAGTGAAAACTGCAGGAACTTCAAACCGGCACTAGGAAACAGACTGAGAAAGCAGAGAAAAAGTGTCTCCTGCAACCCGTTCCCTTGGTGCTAGATGAACGAACGTCTCTCCACTTGCTCAGTTCTGAGAGATAAGTGTGTGTGAAAGCCGTCCTTCACCTAGCTTGTTGGGAACACAAAGTTTCTTTTCAGTTGCAAACTCCATTCCATACATATATATGGGGAAGTACAAGCTCCAACTCGGTTTTACAGTGAAAACTGCAGGAACTTCAAACCGGCACTAGGAAACAGACTGAGAAAGCAGAGAAAAAGTGTCTCCTGCAACCCGTTCCCTTGGTGCTAGATGAACGAACGTCTCTCCACTTGCTCAGTTCTGAGAGATAAGTGTGTGTGAAAGCCGTCCTTCACCTAGCTTGTTGGGAACACAAAGTTTCTTTTCAGTTGCAAACTCCATTCCATACATATATATGGGGAGGTACTAGGTCCAACTCGGTTTTACAGTGAAAACTGCAGGAACTTCAAACCGGCACTAGGAAACAGACTGAGAAAGCAGAGAAAAAGTGTCTCCTGCAAACCGTTCCCTTGGTGCTAGATGAACGAACGTCTCTCCACTTGCTCAGTTCTGAGAGAAAAGTGTGTGTGAAAGCCGTCCTTCACCTAGCTTGTTGGGAACACAAAGTTTCTTTTCAGTTGCAAACCCCATTCCATACATATATATGGGGAGGTACAAGCTCCAACTCGGTTTTACAGTGAAAACTGCAGGAACTTCAAACCGGCACTAGGAAACAGACTGAGAAAGCAGAGAAAAAGTGTCTCCTGCAACCCGTTCCCTTGGTGCTAGATGAACGAACGTCTCTCCACTTGCTCAGTTCTGAGAGATAAGTGTGTGTGAAAGCCGTCCTTCACTTAGCTTGTTGGGAACACAAAGTTTCTTTTCAGTTGCAAACTCCATTCCATACATATATATGGGGAGGTACTAGGTCCAACTCGGTTTTACAGTGAAAACTGCAGGAACTTCAAACCGGCACTAGGAAACAGACTGAGAAAGCAGAGAAAAAGTGTCTCCTGCAACCCGTTCCCTTGGTGCTAGAAGAACGAACGTCTCTCCACTTGCTCAGTTCTGAGAGATAAGTGTGTGTGAAAGCCGTCCTTCACCTAGCTTGTTGGGAACACAAAGTTTCTTTTCAGTTGCAAACTCCATTCCATACATATATATGGGGAGGTACAAGCTCCAACTCGGTTTTACAGTGAAAACTGCAGGAACTTCAAACCGGCACTAGGAAACAGACTGAGAAAGCAGAGAAAAAGTGTCTCCTGCAACCCGTTCCCTTGGTGCTAGATGAACGAACGTCTCTCCACTTGCTCAGTTCTGAGAGAAAATTGTGTGTGAAAGCCGTCCTTCACCTAGCTTGTTGGGAACACAAAGTTTCTTTTCAGTTGCAAACTCCATTCCATACATATATATGGGGAGGTACAAGCTCCAACTCGGTTTTACAGTGAAAACTGCAGGAACTTCAAACCGGCACTAGGAAACAGACTGAGAAAGCAGAGAAAAAGTGTCTCCTGCAACCCGTTCCCTTGGTGCTAGATGAACGAACGTCTCTCCACTTGCTCAGTTCTGAGAGATAAGTGTGTGTGAAAGCCGTCCTTCACCTAGCTTGTTGGGAACACAAAGTTTCTTTTCAGTTGCAAACTCCATTCCATACATATATATGGGGAGGTACAAGCTCCAACTCGGTTTTACAGTGAAAACTGCAGGAACTTCAAACCGGCACTAGGAAACAGACTGAGAAAGCAGAGAAAAAGTGTCTCCTGCAACCCGTTCCCTTGGTGCTAGATGAACGAACGTCTCTCCACTTGCTCAGTTCTGAGAGATAAGTGTGTGTGAAAGCCGTCCTTCACTTAGCTTGTTGGGAACACAAAGTTTCTTTTCAGTTGCAAACCCCATTCCATACATATATATGGGGAGGTACAAGCTCCAACTCGGTTTTACAGTGAAAACTGCAGGAACTTCAAACCGGCACTAGGAAACAGACTGAGAAAGCAGAGAAAAAGTGTCTCCTGCAACCCGTTCCCTTGGTGCTAGATGAACGAACGTCTCTCCACTTGCTCAGTTCTGAGAGATAAGTGTGTGTGAAAGCCGTCCTTCACCTAGCTTGTTGGGAACACAAAGTTTCTTTTCAGTTGCAAACTCCATTCAATACATATATATGGGGAGGTACAAGCTCCAACTCGATTTTACAGTGAAAACTGCAGGAACTTCAAACCGGCACTAGGAAACAGACTGAGAAAGCAGAGAAAAAGTGTCTCCTGCAACCCGTTCCCTTGGTGCTAGATGAACGATCGTCTCTCCACTTGCTCAGTTCTGAGAGATAAGTGTGTGTGAAAGCCGTCCTTCACCTAGCTTGTTGGGAACACAAAGTTTCTTTTCAGTTGCAAACTCCATTCCATACATATATATGGGGAGGTACAAGCTTCAACTCGGTTTTACAGTGAAAACTGCAGGAACTTCAAACCGGCACTAGGAAACAGACTGAGAAAGCAGAGAAAAAGTGTCTCCTGCAACCCGTTCCCTTGGTGCTAGAAGAACGAACGTCTCTCCACTTGCTCAGTTCTGAGAGATAAGTGTGTGTGAAAGCCGTCCTTCACCTAGCTTGTTGGGAACACAAAGTTTCTTTTCAGTTGCAAACTCCATTCCATACATATATATGGGGAGGTACAAGCTCCAACTCGGTTTTACAGTGAAAACTGCAGGAACTTCAAACCGGCACTAGGAAACAGACTGAGAAAGCAGAGAAAAAGTGTCTCCTGCAACCCGTTCCCTTGGTGCTAGATGAACGAACGTCTCTCCACTTGCTCAGTTCTGAGAGATAAGTGTGTGTGAAAGCCTTCCTTCACCTAGCTTGTTGGGAACACAAAGTTTCTTTTCAGTTGCAAACTCCATTCCATACATATATATGGGGAGGTACAAGCTCCAACTCGGTTTTACAGTGAAAACTGCAGGAACTTCAAACCGGCACTAGGAAACAGACTGAGAAAGCAGAGAAAAAGTGTCTCCTGCAACCCGTTCCCTTGGTGCTAGATGAACGAACGTCTCTCCACTTGCTCAGTTCTGAGAGATAAGTGTGTGTGAAAGCCGTCCTTCACCTAGCTTGTTGGGAACACAAAGTTTCTTTTCAGTTGCAAACTCCATTCCATACATATATATGGGGAGGTACTAGGTCCAACTCGGTTTTACAGTGAAAACTGCAGGAACTTCAAACCGGCACTAGGAAACAGACTGAGAAAGCATAGTAAATGTGTCTCCTGCAACCCGTTCCCTTGGTGCTAGATGAACGAACGTCTCTCCACTTGCTCAGTTCTGAGAGATAAGTGTGTGTGAAAGCCGTCCTTCACCTAGCTTTTTGGGAACACAAAGTTTCTTTTCAGTTGCAAACTCCATTCCATACATATATATGGGGAGGTACTAGGTCCAACTCGGTTTTACAGTGAAAACTGCAGGAACATCAAACCGGCACTAGGAAACAGACTGAGAAAGCAGAGAAAAAGTGTCTCCTGCAACCCGTTCCCTTGGTGCTAGAAGAACGAACGTCTCTCCACTTGCTCAGTTCTGAGAGATAAGTGTGTGTGAAAGCCGTCCTTCACCTAGCTTGTTGGGAACACAAAGTTTCTTTTCAGTTGCAAACTCCATTCCATACATATATATGGGGAGGTACAAGCTCCAACTCGGTTTTACAGTGAAAACTGCAGGAACTTCAAACCGGCACTAGGAAACAGACTGAGAAATCAGAGAAAAAGTGTCTCCTGCAACCCGTTCCCTTGGTGCTAGATGAACGAACGTCTCTCCACTTGCTCAGTTCTGAGAGAAAAGTGTGTGTGAAAGCCGTCCTTCACCTAGCTTGTTGGGAACACAAAGTTTCTTTTCAGTTGCAAACCCCATTCCATACATATATATGGGGAGGTACAAGCTCCAACTCGGTTTTACAGTGAAAACTGCAGGAACTTCAAACCGGCACTAGGAAACAGACTGAGAAAGCAGAGAAAAAGTGTCTCCTGCAACCCGTTCCCTTGGTGCTAGATGAACGAACGTCTCTCCACTTGCTCAGTTCTGAGAGATAAGTGTGTGTGAAAGCCGTCCTTCACCTAGCTTGTTGGGAACACAAAGTTTCTTTTCAGTTGCAAACTCCATTCCATACATATATATGGGGAAGGTACAAGCTCCAACTCGGTTTTACAGTGAAAACTGCAGGAACTTCAAACCGGCACTAGGAAACAGACTGAGAAAGCAGAGAAAAAGTGTCTCCTGCAACCCGTTCCCTTGGTGCTAGATGAACGAACGTCTCTCCACTTGCTCAGTTCTGAGAGATAAGTGTGTGTGAAAGCCGTCCTTCACCTAGCTTGTTGGGAACACAAAGTTTCTTTTCAGTTGCAAACTCCATTCCATACATATATATGGGGAGGTACTAGGTCCAACTCGGTTTTACAGTGAAAACTGCAGGAACTTCAAACCGGCACTAGGAAACAGACTGAGAAAGCAGAGAAAAAGTGTCTCCTGCAAACCGTTCCCTTGGTGCTAGATGAACGAACGTCTCTCCACTTGCTCAGTTCTGAGAGAAAAGTGTGTGTGAAAGCCGTCCTTCACCTAGCTTGTTGGGAACACAAAGTTTCTTTTCAGTTGCAAACCCCATTCCATACATATATATGGGGAGGTACAAGCTCCAACTCGGTTTTACAGTGAAAACTGCAGGAACTTCAAACCGGCACTAGGAAACAGACTGAGAAAGCAGAGAAAAAGTGTCTCCTGCAACCCGTTCCCTTGGTGCTAGATGAACGAACGTCTCTCCACTTGCTCAGTTCTGAGAGATAAGTGTGTGTGAAAGCCGTCCTTCACTTAGCTTGTTGGGAACACAAAGTTTCTTTTCAGTTGCAAACTCCATTCCATACATATATATGGGGAGGTACTAGGTCCAACTCGGTTTTACAGTGAAAACTGCAGGAACTTCAAACCGGCACTAGGAAACAGACTGAGAAAGCAGAGAAAAAGTGTCTCCTGCAACCCGTTCCCTTGGTGCTAGATGAACGAACGTCTCTCCACTTGCTCAGTTCTGAGAGATAAGTGTGTGTGAAAGCCGTCCTTCACCTAGCTTGTTGGGAACACAAAGTTTCTTTTCAGTTGCAAACTCCATTCCATACATATATATGGGGAGGTACAAGCTCCAACTCGGTTTTACAGTGAAAACTGCAGGAACTTCAAACCGGCACTAGGAAACAGACTGAGAAAGCAGAGAAAAAGTGTCTCCTGCAACCCGTTCCCTTGGTGCTAGATGAACGAACGTCTCTCCACTTGCTCAGTTCTGAGAGATAAGTGTGTGTGAAAGCCGTCCTTCACCTAGCTTGTTGGGAACACAAAGTTTCTTTTCAGTTGCAAACTCCATTCCATACATATATATGGGGAGGTACAAGCTCCAACTCGGTTTTACAGTGAAAACTGCAGGAACTTCAAACCGGCACTAGGAAACAGACTGAGAAAGCAGAGAAAAAGTGTCTCCTGCAACCCGTTCCCTTGGTGCTAGATGAACGAACGTCTCTCCACTTGCTCAGTTCTGAGAGATAAGTGTGTGTGAAAGCCGTCCTTCACCTAGCTTGTTGGGAACACAAAGTTTCTTTTCAGTTGCAAACTCCATTCCATACATATATATGGGGAGGTACAAGCTCCAACTCGGTTTTACAGTGAAAACTGCAGGAACTTCAAACCGGCACTAGGAAACAGACTGAGAAAGCAGAGAAAAGTGTCTCCTGCAACCCGTTCCCTTGGTGCTAGATGAACGAACGTCTCTCCACTTGCTCAGTTCTGAGAGATAAGTGTGTGTGAAAGCCGTCCTTCACCTAGCTTGTTGGGAACACAAAGTTTCTTTTCAGTTGCAAACTCCATTCCATACATATATATGGGGAGGTACAAGCTCCAACTCGGTTTTACAGTGAAAACTGCAGGAACTTCAAACCGGCACTAGGAAACAGACTGAGAAAGCAGAGAAAAAGTGTCTCCTGCAACCCGTTCCCTTGGTGCTAGATGAACGAACGTCTCTCCACTTGCTCAGTTCTGAGAGATAAGTGTGTGTGAAAGCCGTCCTTCACCTAGCTTGTTGGGAACACAAAGTTTCTTTTCAGTTGCAAACTCCATTCCATACATATATATGGGGAGGTACTAGGTCCAACTCGGTTTTACAGTGAAAACTGCAGGAACTTCAAACCGGCACTAGGAAACAGACTGAGAAAGCAGAGAAAAAGTGTCTCCTGCAACCCGTTCCCTTGGTGCTAGATGAACGAACGTCTCTCCACTTGCTCAGTTCTGAGAGATAAGTGTGTGTGAAAGCCGTCCTTCACCTAGCTTGTTGGGAACACAAAGTTTCTTTTCAGTTGCAAACTCCATTCCATACATATATATGGGAGGTACAAGCTCCAACTCGGTTTTACAGTGAAAACTGCAGGAACTTCAAACCGGCACTAGGAAACAGACTGAGAAAGCAGAGAAAAAGTGTCTCCTGCAACCCGTTCCCTTGGTGCTAGATGAACGAACGTCTCTCCACTTGCTCAGTTCTGAGAGATAAGTGTGTGTGAAAGCCGTCCTTCACCTAGCTTGTTGGGAACACAAAGTTTCTTTTCAGTTGCAAACTCCATTCCATACATATATATGGGGAGGTACAAGCTCCAACTCGGTTTTACAGTGAAAACTGCAGGAACTTCAAACCGGCACTAGGAAACAGACTGAGAAAGCAGAGAAAAAGTGTCTCCTGCAACCCGTTCCCTTGGTGCTAGATGAACGAACGTCTCTCCACTTGCTCAGTTCTGAGAGATAAGTGTGTGTGAAAGCCGTCCTTCACCTAGCTTGTTGGGAACACAAAGTTTCTTTTCAGTTGCAAACTCCATTCCATACATATATATGGGGAGGTACAAGGTCCAACTCGGTTTTACAGTGAAAACTGCAGGAACTTCAAACCGGCACTAGGAAACAGACTGAGAAAGCAGAGAAAAAGTGTCTCCTGCAACCCGTTCCCTTGGTGCTAGATGAACGAACGTCTCTCCACTTGCTCAGTTCTGAGAGAAAAGTGTGTGTGAAAGCCGTCCTTCACCTAGCTTGTTGGGAACACAAAGTTTCTTTTCAGTTGCAAACCCCATTCCATACATATATATGGGGAGGTACAAGCTCCAACTCGGTTTTACAGTGAAAACTGCAGGAACTTCAAACCGGCACTAGGAAACAGACTGAGAAAGCAGAGAAAAAGTGTCTCCTGCAACCCGTTCCCTTGGTGCTAGATGAACGAACGTCTCTCCACTTGCTCAGTTCTGAGAGATAAGTGTGTGTGAAAGCCGTCCTTCACTTAGCTTGTTGGGAACACAAAGTTTCTTTTCAGTTGCAAACTCCATTCCATACATATATATGGGGAGGTACAAGGTCCAACTCGGTTTTACAGTGAAAACTGCAGGAACTTCAAACCGGCACTAGGAAACAGACTGAGAAAGCAGAGAAAAAGTGTCTCCTGCAACCCGTTCCCTTGGTGCTAGATGAACGAACGTCTCTCCACTTGCTCAGTTCTGAGAGATAAGTGTGTGTGAAAGCCGTCCTTCACCTAGCTTGTTGGGAACACAAAGTTTCTTTTCAGTTGCAAACTCCATTCCATACATATATATGGGGAGGTACAAGCTCCAACTCGGTTTTACAGTGAAAACTGCAGGAACTTCAAACCGGCACTAGGAAACAGACTGAGAAAGCAGAGAAAAAGTGTCTCCTGCAACCCGTTCCCTTGGTGCTAGATGAACGAACGTCTCTCCACTTGCTCAGTTCTGAGAGATAAGTGTGTGTGAAAGCCGTCCTTCACCTAGCTTGTTGGGAACACAAAGTTTCTTTTCAGTTGCAAACTCCATTCCATACATATATATGGGGAGGTACAAGCTCCAACTCGGTTTTACAGTGAAAACTGCAGGAACTTCAAACCGGCACTAGGAAACAGACTGAGAAAGCAGAGAAAAAGTGTCTCCTGCAACCCGTTCCCTTGGTGCTAGATGAACGAACGTCTCTCCACTTGCTCAGTTCTGAGAGATAAGTGTGTGTGAAAGCCGTCCTTCACCTAGCTTGTTGGGAACACAAAGTTTCTTTTCAGTTGCAAACTCCATTCCATACATATATATGGGGAGGTACAAGCTCCAACTCGGTTTTACAGTGAAAACTGCAGGAACTTCAAACCGGCACTAGGAAACAGACTGAGAAAGCAGAGAAAAAGTGTCTCCTGCAACCCGTTCCCTTGGTGCTAGATGAACGAACGTCTCTCCACTTGCTCAGTTCTGAGAGATAAGTGTGTGTGAAAGCCGTCCTTCACTTAGCTTGTTGGGAACACAAAGTTTCTTTTCAGTTGCAAACCCCATTCCATACATATATATGGGGAGGTACAAGCTCCAACTCGGTTTTACAGTGAAAACTGCAGGAACTTCAAACCGGCACTAGGAAACAGACTGAGAAAGCAGAGAAAAAGTGTCTCCTGCAACCCGTTCCCTTGGTGCTAGATGAACGAACGTCTCTCCACTTGCTCAGTTCTGAGAGATAAGTGTGTGTGAAAGCCGTCCTTCACCTAGCTTGTTGGGAACACAAAGTTTCTTTTCAGTTGCAAACTCCATTCAATACATATATATGGGGAGGTACAAGCTCCAACTCGGTTTTACAGTGAAAACTGCAGGAACTTCAAACCGGCACTAGGAAACAGACTGAGAAAGCAGAGAAAAAGTGTCTCCTGCAACCCGTTCCCTTGGTGCTAGATGAACGATACGCAGCGCTCGACTGT